>NW_009647676.1:1132866-1134168 GCF_000708025.1 Charadrius vociferus
TTTTTTTTTTTTTTTTTTTTTTTTTTTTTTCTTTTCCCCTTTTAAATATAGATGGCGCGGTGGAGAGGTTTGCCGTCGTGTGAGCGGGGGAGTGCTGTAGCGCCGTCTCCGCCTCGTCCTGAGGCTGTCGCTGGGGCGGTGGGTGAGTCTTCCCAGGGAAAGGCTGGCCCGTGTGGTGAGCCTGCCTGGTGGCCGGCTCTGGTGTTCCCTCAGGAGCCACCCCGTGCTAAAATTACCTGCTGTTGTCCTTAGAAGGAGAAGGCACTGTTGGGAAAGAGAGGATTTTTGTCCTAGGTTTCCCAAATGCGACGTCTGTAAATTGCAGGAGTGCGTGTGCGCCTTTAAATGAACCTAAGTGTCTTTTTCAGAATGTAAATTCATAATTAGGCTTATGCACAGGGATTTTCCGAGGCATTGCTTTGAGGGCGGATGTTGGAAAAAGTAATTTAAAATATATATATATCTGTGTTTAAGGAGGACAGAATTCTTGCGTTAGAACCACATTCCTGGTAGTTTCTAACATTGAGAGCATGACTTTTAAATAATTTGGCTATACAACATATCTGTCTCTGTTATTTAACTTTTTTTTTTTTTCCCTTAAAGAAAAACTTCAGACTGTTTTGCAACTGTAAAAGCTTCTCCCGTCTTACAAAAAAAAATAAATCTTTGAACCCTCAACACCAAACGTCAGGTTAATTGCTAGCAAGAAAAGGCAGTTTCACTGGAGGATGGGAAGACCCACTTCTATTCTGTCCTGCTAGCAGGTTTGTTGAAACTGTAGGATAAGCTGCTCCAGCTTGCTCCCTTCTTCCTCAGTTCCTTGGAGTTTTGGGAATAACTCATCTCCTCTGCAGTTGTAACTTTGTTATCTTTGCATATTGCTAAATACATTTCCTGAAAAAAATGTAAAAGAAGGAAAAACAGGAATTCAAATATTTCTCTTTCAGCAAGAGCTGAGCTGGTTTTTTGATGGCAAAGCCAATACCTTTCTGTACCTCATGGGTGTTCCTTTTGCTAAACATTGTTAGTAAATTGCAGCTACTTCTACGCTTCTCAGATGAATAAAAGGTTACAAAAAGATGTTAATGGTATTAGATAACCTGAAAAAAGAACAGTGCAGGCTTTGTTTACCAGTCATTTAAGATTATAGCAGCATTTGAATTGATAGTAGGGATCTCTAGACAACTTTCTGTTGCTTTATCTTTTCTGAAGATACAGACAAAAACGAAGTGGTATTTTTTCTTTTTTTAAATCCCTTTATTTTATAATAACAATACCCAACCAGGAAGTTACTCAGGAATG
>NW_009647676.1:1134184-1140784 GCF_000708025.1 Charadrius vociferus
AGGAATGCCTGGTCTAAATTTGCTCTTTGTCATCACTGCTAAAAATGATTGACCTTCACCGTGGAATAATTAGTGTTGGCTAACCACCTCACTCTAAATTCCTACAGATGATCAAGTAAGCAGGTCCAGATGAGAGTCCAAAGGGGGTTGATTCTGCATAAACAAGACCCCATGAAAAATACATGCACTTTACTTCAGTTGGATTTTGTATCACAGTTTCTATTACAAATTAAATACTTGTGATAAGAAAGCTTTCCTGAGTGAGAAGTAAGGTTGCAGCTTTTGTAGCTTTCCTTGTAACTGTCCGAAGACTTAATTTTTGTGTTGATTTTTTTTTTCCATTTAAGTCTGATTTGACAGTTATGTGCAGCTGATGATGCCTTTCAAGGGTCTCCTCAAGCTTTGTGTTACCAGTTGATCAGTTGTTTTCATTAACTTTCAGAAGGGAGTTTTTGAGATACAGAAAGCTATGGTGTTTTCCACTCAGTGTTTTCAACACAGATTCAACATGCTGAATCTTCTCTGTTCTGTACATGTTCTAGCAACTGCCATAGGAAAATGAATTATTTATATGCCAAAGATCTCCCCTTACTTTGCAAGTGTTACATCAATTTTATGCTGGTCTTAATCTTTAAAACATTCTATAAATGTTAAAAAAAAAACTACACAAGCATTCATTCACCCTAACAAAAAAAAAAATTCTTTATTTTTACTTTGGCAGGACTAGCTTTAGTATTTAAAAAAAAAGTATCTAACATGACTTATGGCCATCTGTAAGTTTAAGCTCACAGCAGCTTTATTTCTGATTATTACTCTCACTTGCACCATGTGTGCTTTTAGAGAGCTGACAACTATGTTTTTATTTTGAATACCATTTTTTTTTTTCTTCCTATTTTCTTGTGGCTGGCACCATCAGGGAATCTGTAGAAAATCAACAGTAAATTGTGTCAAGCACTGAGTGAATACTGCCACGCAGAGTAAAGCTGGTGTGTTTACTTTCAAGTATTCCTACTTTGCATTGCCACCTGCCAAAGCAGCCAGCTCCAGGAACACCTGAATGTATATGTACGGTAGCTCCAACCCATCCATCGCGTGTCAGGGCTAATGTATATAAACCAGCAGATTCGGCATCACCAGAAGCCAGTAAGATGATGTGAAAACAAGCCAGGCCAGTTAGAAACCAGTCAGGTAGCAATCTTACCTCCACTCACACTCCGGTTTGATTTCCCCTTAGCCTGACTGAGACTTGATGAATGAGTAACACCTCCTGCTCTGCTGTCATGCTCCTGTGGCGCAAGAAATGTGGCTTAACTTAGCAAAGAGGTATTGTCTGGTGTAGTGCTGACACAGCACACAAACAATCTACTCTGTAAATGAAGAAGTCTAAGCAACAGTCAAAGTGTCACTATGTAGTAGATTATGGGATGTATAATTTGGCTGTATGTGCAAGAGTACATAGAGCCTACAGAGAGGAGCATGAGTGCACACTACCATGTCAAATCAGGCAAGTTTGTAAATTCTGCTCACCCTACAGAGAACCAGTCACCATTCTCTTGCTGGGTGCATCACTTTATACACGGCAGCAAGCTTGGGCTTCAAAGAGATACACGAGAGACTGCTGTTGTTAAAACAAGGGTGAGGGATAAGCTGTAAAGTCAAATGCAGCCTGGGTTTGGTTGAGATCTGAAAAACAGGGTTGATCAGCTATGTTCAAGTGGAAATTGCTACAAACTCCAGCACGTCATGATTGAGCTTGAGTGTGATGTTCTGCTGTCTCCCTGATACCACACCTGCTATCATCTTGTGTCAGGCTGTGTGCTGGGGTCAGGGAAGGGGGCCGAGGGAAGGAGGTGATAGAAGAGAGGGATGGGTGTCAGGGAGATTGGGGAATACAGAGGACAAGGGCTTGTGGAAGGGGAGAGGAGCCCTCTGGCCAAAGCCCTGCAGCTCCCCGGGATGGTGGGGAGTGGGGCAGCCCTGTGCCTATGCCGACCCTCCTGCCCTCGTCAGCTGGAGACCACTGGTGTGGTGGACCGGGCTGCAGGCATGGCTGGGCCTGTTGTTTAAGTTGCTGTAATTTTTCCAGCTTTCTGAGAAATACCGGGAGGAGGACTTGTGCAATCAGGAGCTTTTTCCAAATACAGCAGTTGAGCTAGTAGAAATAGGTAACTATCTCTCTAGATCTGCGTTTTGAATTAAATACTTGCTGTAAGCCAGTAAGGGTGAACATTCAAATGTTAAAGATTGCCTATTGCCATACATCATTATGTTTCTTGTCTGTGATGTAAGTTTAAAGCTCTGTGTCAAGTCATGCAAGCATTTGCTCTGCTTGTGTGTATTTGTTTTTCAAAAAGTCTTTTAAGGCTGTTAAATGTAATGTAGTAATTATAGGGAAGTGCATTTGGTGAGGTAATAAATAAGGAAAAATAAGATAATAAATAAGGAAAGCACAGTTATATTTTAATTTCATTTGACTCTTACCCCAGAGAAGGCAGACACCTTCCAAAAGGATGTACCTGTATATCTATATGCACATATATATGTATAAGCTTTGACTACAAAACTCTGTTTCAATCAGGCATACAATATTTTTCACTCATTAAACATTTTCTGGACCTGCTTTTTCACATGTATGCCTGGAAAGAACATAGGTTTCCTTGTTGAATTGGAACAGTTGTTCACTAAAAGTTGGGTTGGTTTTTTTCAATAAGACATTTGGTTTCTTGCAAATAACTAGATCTTTTGGAGAGCTTCTTGTATGAAAATGGCTAAAGACTTGTGTTGCAAAAGAGATGAATAAGGTTATTCTGGTAGTGTACATGCTGAACGATGTATTGCATGATTTCAGCAGTGAGTTGCAGTCATTTGTTGGTGAGCAGAAGGAATGACTCAGCAAGAAACAATGAATTTAAAATTGAAAGTGGTTGTGTTGCAGTTCTCAGTAAGTTTAGAGTGTGTAAGTGTAAGTTTTGAATTTTTTTTTCAGGTGGGGAATTAGCTCAAATGGTAGAGCGCTCGCTTAGCATGCGAGAGGTAGCGGGATCGATGCCCGCATTCTCCAGTATACGTTTTCAGCATGTTTCATTGTAAACTAAACAGCAGTATTTAAAAATAATTTATATCTACAGTAAAATTTTTAAAAAGTTAACACATTGTTGTGAAGATTTCATTTTTTATCTTCTCAAAATCATGTTTGTTCTCTTGCATACAGGGAGGAAAAATGCAATCTTTGCATGAAATAACAAAACCTACTGACATTTTAATACAATAATAAATGACATGAACAAATTATAGAGAAAAATAAGGTGGTTGTTTTTTTTAACGTGCCCTTAAACCTTGTGGTTTATGGTTTCATTCATTAGTTAAATTTATGCTTGATATTATAGTTCAGTGTATAATGAATAAAATTTTGTGTTCCTGCTGTGAGTACTCGTTATTTTTGTTCTATTTCGGTTGTGTAGGCTATTAGCAGCAATGGGCTAGAATATTCTATAACTCTGTCACTCCTGGCAGCAAGATTATGTCCTTTCCCTGTGAAGTTTCACATCTGTGAAATATCATGGAATTGTTCTCTGTAAATCTATGCTTGCATATATTAAGTCTTCATGAGATTTTTTTTTTATTCTAATTTGATTTTCTTACTTGTTCATTCAGGTATTAAACTGTACTTCCAGGTTGAGGCAACATGAAGAAACAAGCAAAATGTACTTCCTATAAATACAGTGAATTTCTGCAATCAAGATCTTGGGAATACACATATTAAAACAAATAGAAATTGGGAACCAAAATTATGTAGTGGGTTTCAAGTTAAGGAAGGAGGAGATACTGTGCTGCATGGATGTGCAAGTAGCACCTGTGGAGAAAGTAAGGGAACTCGAAGATCCTCCCATGATATGACAAGAAAGGAGTTAACCACTGGATGGATGGGATGGAAATTGAATTTGCCCATTTCTCTTGTATTCTCCACATACTGGACAGAAAAGAAATATTGTAACTTCAAGACTGCTAGGTACTTGTCATTAAAATGAACCCTTTTGGAGAGAAACATGTTATGGTCTTCAGGAGTCCCCTCTGGGCTCAGGGAATGATTTAAACGTCCATTTGCTCAGAATGAAACTCTGTAGTGGTTTTCTATGTTATTATTATTGCTTCTATGTTTTCTGTGTTTCTGTTATTGCTTAATACCTGTCACTTTCTCTGCTTTCAAAGAGGGTGAGTGATACTGCTCTTCTTGGTTAATCAGATGCAAGTTGCACACTGATGAAACAAGAGAGTTCAGTGGGGCTCTGTACAGGTGCAGTCTGCAATCACTTGCAGAACTACTGCTTATGACTGTGTGCTCTCTAGACTAATGCCTATTCATTACATTTATGCCCAGCTTCCTATAATGGGGCTCTTCTGTCTGTTAGGGCTTGTAAATGCACCATGATAAGAATAGAAGTAAGAGCGTTTGGGGTGTTTTATGTCTCTAGTTTTTAGGTAAACTGTCTTGTGAAGAATTTTCTGGATTGAGAGAGGCAAGGGTCCTAGCCCCCAAAAGCACGACCTGTGGGAGGAAGTTACCTGATGATGGGGGGGTAAGTAGTTTCCAGAGCCCCGTGTCAAAAGAGTGACTACTCTGTGTCTGTCTGTGCTTCCTGAGTCAGAAGTTGCGTAGAGATAGTCTGTGTAACGAACCATGAGGGAATTCAGCTTTGTTTGATTTTCATCTTTATTGCCATTCACACAGAACATAGCTCTGTAATGCTGTGCTTAAATGAGTTACACAAGTCAGTTACTCGTTCTGTGAAAAATAATTTCTTTGTACTAAACTTGCTGGAAGACACTGTTATCCTATATCTGTGTTTGTTGTAGCCTGAGAAAGGGGAATAATTATTCCTTATTTGTCTTTTATTGCTACTTTGTTCCAGATATTACTTAAAAGGGGTGGGATGAAGCGTGGGAACCATCGCTTTGGCAACTCTGGAGACTGTTTTACAGTAAGAGAGCTGTCTGTAGAATCTGCACTCCAAAATCTCAACTCTGTGAAACACTGCTTTTAATAAATTTATTCCACAACATGCTTGTAGTACATTGATTTTTGTGAGTTGAGCACACTGCAGTTGTAAGTTGTCTTATAAGGGATGCTGTGTGATGTTTGATAATAAAGTTCATAAAAAGTTTTTGTTGTAATGATTTCTATTACCTATTTTGACCAAGTTGTAAAGCAGAAGTTGTATTTCAAAGAACTCTTTTTCTTTTTGAAGAGCGAGAGGTGACTTCATTACCATGTGTAAACTCTTGACAGCTTGGAAGAAAAGTAACTTGCACTTTGAATTTGTTCAGCTTCTAGTTGTCAGGTATCTGGCCTCAAGTTCAATGTTGCAGAAAAATACATTTTTTTCCCAGTAAACTTCCCACAACATCAGAAGAGTGAAACAAAATACCTGTTGGAGTCATTCAGAGCAGGGTTCCTTACCTAGGCCAGCAACCTTGTGCTTTTTTTCCCCTTTTGGCCCCTGTTTTATCTGTATTTCCTGTGATTGTAATTAGTATTGTAATAATTTGTAGCTGCTAACTGTAAAATGAGACCTATGTCTAGTGGGTGGGTGTAGACATAGATGGACTGTGAAGTCTGCTCTCTGCTTTCCGAGACTTGTGGAATACAAGTTGGTTTTGGTTTGGTAAGCCTACAGCTGTATTTGTACTGTGTCTCAGAAGATAGGGAGGTGTACTATTCATCATTAGCATAGGATCACCTCAAAAATACAGGTGAATCCTTCTGAAAAAATAAACACACATGCAGTGCGTAGCTATAGTGTTCCTTTCTGACTCTTGATCACGAAGAATAGGAAAAGAGGGACAACTCGTGACACTTCCTTCTGCTTGAGGCCACAATATTTTCTGCAGTGATGTTATACCAGAGGAGAAAAATCTTTAAATATTGTGACTTTTTTTCAGTACCCTTACTGTTTCCACTAAAAGACATATGGAAAAAGAATGCAGAAGAGAATTCCTACGATCAGCTTGCTGCGACAACAGAAAGCTCCACTGATAGTTAAAATGCAGCTTAAGAAAGAGTTTCACTGTACTTGAAAAGCTTCTTTCTAAATTTGTTGGGGTGAATATTGAAACTCCTGCTTATTCCTGACAGAAATCTGGTCCAAACTAGTAACTATAAAAGGAAATAGAAACTAATGGAAGAGTTAAAAGCTATCATTTTTGTGTATGCAGATAGCGACCGCAGTGTTTGATCTATGAGCTACCGAGGGGAAGATGAAGGGGGGCAGTGTGCTGGACGTGCAGGGAGAGTAGTGACTCCTCGTCGGTGAAGCTTTCAGCTCAGCTGCAGGAAAAATATTTTGCACCCTTGCTTTTTGATATCTCCCAGGAGAATCTGTAAATGAGTTTAAGGCTCTCTCTTTGTAAACTGTAAAGCAAAGAATTAAGAATTTTATGAAATCGGAGAGGAGGTCAAGAACAGCATAGGGGTGTTGCCATGTGCTAGCGAGGCGTGTGCGGGACAGTCACTGTTGCGAGGCACTGCTGCCGCCGCCAGCCCCGCGCGGCCTCGCCGGGACAATCTCCGGGCAACCCCGGCAGGCGAGGCACCCCCCCCCC
>NW_009647676.1:1141180-1163213 GCF_000708025.1 Charadrius vociferus
GTTGGGCTCGCGCTGCGGAGGCGCCCCCGCAGGGGCCGGAGGGGTCTCCCGTCTCGGGGAGGGGGTGAGCTGCCTCCGACGGGAGCGGGGAGGAGGTGTCTGCTGACAGGGGGGAAGAGGGAAGCTCCAGGGGCGCCGGGCCAGGTTATGCGCCAGGCACGATCCTTCCCGTCTGTAGGGCGGCGACACCCCTGTGAGAGCCTGGCCTGAGGGGTGAGTGAGTGGGGGGAGAAAGGGCTCCGGCTTCTGTAATGAGCGTAGTGGGGTGCTGGAGAAGAGAAGACTTTATCTGCTGAGAGGCAGGGATGGATAGATGCTATAGCAATGGATTGCTATCCCTATCCAATGGATAGGGAAGGGAGGAGATGTCATTAGCCTGATAAAAATGCTGGAGGGAAAAGGTTTGTACTAAAGATTGTACCAGTGCACCATCTGGTGAGTACAGAAGTTATGGTATAGCAGTGTCTAAAATAAAGGATTGTTTCTTTCCCTTCTTGATGTGGGGGAGAAGGGGTCAGGCCTGTGTTGTGTTTTGGGGAGAAGGTACCTCAGTTTGGTGGTGACTGCAGCATGCTAGGGAAGAGGAGCAAAGCATCTTGCTCTCTTTTGCTAGACAGCCATTAGAGCCAAAGGGTCTCTCTTATAGGCAAATGGAAGGGCAAAGAGCTGCAGGTTGCCCCTGTATCAATAGCCAGTATAGCATATGTTGAACGTTTACATGGCAGAATATTGTGGAAGGTGGTGGCAAAGAAGGGACAAGAATATTGCTTCAAGTACTAAATGCAGAAGTTTAAGAAGCACAATTATACTGTTGCAGTTTCATTTCATGAGAGGCTTGAAATGTAAAAAGGCTGTTCCTCAGTACAAAAAGGTGAAGTTTTCAGGGGCTCATTTCCTCTTCTCTCACCCCTGAGAATAAGTAGGATTGACAGAGCTCAGGACAGAGGAATAAATTGACCTCAGTGGTCAGTCTACAGTGAATATTGGCCACTAATTTATTTCTATTCCCAATCCACTGAGTCATTGAGGGATGGAGACTATAGTAAAACTGAAGAATCTTCTGTGTATTGAAACTGGTTTTGGTATCTTACTGTTGATTCTGTAAGGAGAGCTCAGGCATGTTTTTTGGGGTGGGAGAGTCCTCTCCACTTGGTAATGTGACTTCGGGGATGTAGGATTTACAGAGTGGAATTTGGTATGGTTACAACAAATTGGGGCATAGAGCAGCTCTTGCAACTCTGTGAAAGAGCAGTCCAAAAAGATACAGTATTGCTATGATAAACTGAGCTAGAATGGGCGTATTAGAGAAACTTAAGTATTTACGTGGCTGTGGATTACGGCATTTTGTTCTGTTAAAATTTATTGACTTACTTCCTGGTGCCCAAGTTTTTAAATTAAAAGGATTTTATTATTAGTTTTATTATGCTGCAAATCCCAAAGACTTCAGCTTATGTCTGGCCTGGGGTATCCTGTAATGCACAGGAAGCGAAGTTGGTTTAGGTCACGTTTGTTAAGTATTGGTGTTTGGTGTCACAGCCCATTCATTCTGGCTAGTGTAGAATATCAGTTACTAAAAATTTATATAGTAAAATAGCTATTTTCTTCCTACAGAACATTCAACTCTATAAGAAGAAATATTTTTTGACTAAACTTTCTTAGTTTTACTGCTATAGATGCCCTTCATAGTCTTAACGTGATATTTTAAAACCTCCTATATACACTTACTCAGTGTGGTTGGTTTTGTCTCAGAAATATAGACACACCTAAAGTTCGAAAAAAGTGGGAGATGTAGAAAGCTATTTATACCTGCTGCAAACAACGTAAAGTGCTAGTGCTGCATGTATGCATTGTTCAAGAAGTGAAATTGTTTTAGTAAAATGAAGTGGTCAGACAGAATCATCAACAGAACTGCTGGGAAAATTAGTCAGGGCTTCTAAAGCAAAGTAGTTAGTCCTGTGGAGAAAATACTGTTGGCTTTTTATTGGTATGTGCATAGAGTTTTGGTGGGGGGGAAGTCTGTTTGGTTTGTTCTTTCCACATAGTACGCAGAAATTTAGATTTTTAAGACTTCACCCCAAAGAACTGTTCTTGCCAGGAAGCTATGTTACACTCATTTGTGGCAGAGGGAAGGGAATGATTTGTGATAGAGAGAAGATTTAACTCTATCTAGCTCTGTGATTTTAATCTGCTGTTGCTGTAAAGTTCAACTTAATCCTTATTTATTTCAGAAAAAATGAATGTGTTGGTTGCATGAAGTCCAGGAATGAAATTCTAGCCCCAAGGAAGTCAACAGCAAAACTTTTACTAAGGTCAACTGTCTCAGTTTTATCCCAGAATTTCCTTTCCTGGGCTCACTAGTTCTTTGAACAGATACGTAAAAAATTACATGCCTTTAACAACAGATAATTTTGTTTGAAAATAACTGTTCTTTAATGTGTACTAAAGGAACTGCGTATGTCAGTGTAACATTTTTGTCAAGTAAGTCTCTCACCTGCTTTCTAAAATCACCTATATTGACTAACTTTACATGTAGATATTGCATGTCCTAGAAACGGACACTTGTAAGCTGCAGTTTGTTTGATTTTCCAATATTCCAACTCCTCCTGCTTGAAGCTGGACCTGGGTTCTTTGTGTGGGTACTGCTGGAAGTCTGGGGAAAAACAACTCAATTTTGTAAAGAAGAGAACAGTTATTGTTGATATAATCGGCCAATTTCATATTGGTTATCTGGACATTTGTTCTTTTAATCTCTTTGAAAATACAGAGCAGAAGATGTAGTTAAACATAGTTTCAAGTTAAAAGAAATAATTTACCAAAGCATGTCATTTAAAATCTCTTGTGTAATCAAGAAAAAGAAACAGATCCATAACATCATTAAAATCAGTTAATTTCTGCGTTTCCACAATTTTGGTTTTACTTAAAATTACCTTATGTGTATATAATATAGGTATATCTAGCAAAAATGTGAATGTTTCCTAAAAGTAGTGATTATGTCACTAAGTGGTTAGAACTTAGGTGTGAAAAGATGAGGATTAAGGCAGCAGTGTGTAATACTGTGCTCTAATTATGGGCTGCTATGGCTCTTGTCTCCTTCCTCTTCAACTGAGGAATTCGGTAGCTTAGGGGTGGGTGAATAGAGCTAAGTTAATGAAAATTCCCCTTGGTTTGCTGAAACTGTGCACTACAGTCAGCAATTATATGTGAGATTTCCAATTTACTTGTAGTGTGTAGTCACAAGCAACCTCTTTTGAAATTGTGCTTCGTGTCTTTGAAGGAGCACAGCTAGATCCCAAACAAATTTTTTTTTTCTGTAAAATCCATACTTTTAATTTCCAGATATCCTAATCTTTAAGAATGAATTGGCTTCTTTGTTTGACTGTGTTGCCCATGCAAAAATATCTTTCCCTTTGAATTTGAGTATGATTGATTCTTTGAATCGAAATGGCACAATGCTCAATGTCACTGCCTTGTTTTCTTAACTTCAGTTTTTGCTTCTATTTGCAAACACTTAATGGTGGTGATAGCAGTTCTAAGAGTGCATGACTGCAGCTGTAAGTAAGCTGGTATTAAAAATGAAGGGCTGCAAGTGGTCTTGAGTGCATTCAGTCTGACTCCCTGAGTTGTAAAGCAAGGACTGACTGTATCTTTCCTGGTGATTGGGGTTTCTGTTGCTGTTTTTGTTTTTGGTTTTTTTTTTTGTTTTTCCTAAAATTCTCCATGGAAGAAGATTCCGTAATGTGAGATCAGGTTTTGTAACACTTTTCCTTAAATCCTTCGAAACTCTTCTCCATTCAAAATCAAGCTGATGTCTGTCTGTTCTGTGCTTAGTGGGATAGAGATTGATGGATCACTGTACCCTGTGTGGAGACTCCTAGATATTAAGAGCCCTTCAGTGGAGTAATAAAGGAATTTATTCATAAGTGGGTTGTAGAAGTAGTGTTTTAATTACTATTTTTTTCCATATAGGAGATAGCATAATTTAAGCTTTTTATCTAGAAAACTTGTATTAAACTCAGCACAGGTAGGCGTCTCTTTTCCTCTGATCTGTTGGATGCCTGTTTCCTACCTCTTTTTTTTCCTTGTAGAGGAAATAGTTGTCTATTTTTTATCTGGTGTGTTTTACCTTCAAGAATGTATTACTCCCTCTCCTTTTCTCTATTATGCCTTCATCACATTGTTCACTTATCCAGAACCTGTCCAAGAAGTCAGTTTAAAAGCTGTTTAGAATTTTACAGTCCTTGAAGTTTGTTCTGTGTATTTATAATGTTAGCTCTGTAAGCACAGACTTCTTGAAGCTGCAAGTAATCAGACAAAACAAAAGAAGTAAAATACTGTATTCTGTGAGGCAGCAAGCGCTGTGTGGGGCATTTTTCCATCCTGTCCTATGCACAAAGAATTGCAACTGTGATTGTTCTGCCTGCTGAAAAACATCTTGGCAAGCCACAAATAATTTAGAAGTGCTTCAGCTGGGTTAAGAACAATCTAGCTTACAAATGACTTTTAAACTATATATAGCCCATCAGTTCTTTCCAACTTTTTGGCATATATAGGCAAGATACTCTCTTTCTTCTCAGAGCTTTGCCTGTATCATTTCCCTGTCTTTGTTGCTGGTATTTTACAATTCTGTCTTTAAATACAAGCCCCAACTTCTGTCTTTCTGTCACAATAGCTGTGTAAGAGTACGCTCACAGGCTAAACACCTTACTTCTGAGATAAAAAAGTGGCCTGTTTTGTAATCTTCTATTTGTTTAAGAGTTTGTTTGAAATTCAAGGATATTATCAGGCATAGTATTAAAGCCCATTATCTAAACTATTCTGTACAATCCTGGAAAATTTTAGCCTGGATAAAGATGCAACACACAGTTTCAGGAAGGTACGCTTTTCAGCAGTTGGAGGCAGATGGTCCATAGTAGAAATCTAAGCACGGATGGGAAGGCTTCTCACATTTGAGAATTAGATTTCCAAGTCTTATGAGTAGTAGGTGGAGCTGAATTACATACATATTTATTAGTGTTTATGTTTTGCCTTATGGAAGATCTTTTCCAAAGGCAATGTTAAGTACATGCTGTGAAACTGTTCAGCCTGATTTTGTTGACAGACCCTTCCTCCTCTCTCTCCCTACTCTTATATGTTTTTTCCTAGGCTATAACTTGTACCTTACCAAAACTTTATGTAATGTACTAGATCAGCTTCAGCTACTTATATCACTTAGGTTTTGTTGTCTTGCTGTCTCAACTAGCCTGTGGGAACCTCAGCGTGGACTGTGGAAAGACAAGAAGAAAATTGTTCAAAATAGTTTTGATTTAAGCTGTACTCAGAAGGGTTTTGCTATATGCTATCCTGCCCAAAACAGTGTTTTTCTTTGTATTTGTCATTTGGAAGACACTAATGAGATATAATTCAAACAATATTTTGAATAAAATCAGTACATCAGTGCAGAAACTTACGACCGTGAAGCTGTCAGACTGGTTCTGAATAACATGAGCTTCTGTTTTACAGCCTTTTCAAAAATGTGTGGTGCTTTAAATACGTGACTCTAAATCATTTCTTGTTAGCATTTTGGAACAAATGTAACCTTCAACACTTCGAACTTCAGAGTTCTAAATCCTTTATTTCAGAAGGATGAGAAGCTTCAACTAGATTTTTAAAAAAATGTCAGAAAAATTAAGTCTGAGATAGACTCAGTATCCCCTTTTTAAAGAATTGTTGCATTAGACATATTTGAACTGCACAAAGAAAAAAAATCACTCCTTACCTTGCATTTCTGACTATTCATAACTGGAGAGTTAAATGTGTTTGCAATTTGCTTGAGTAAATCAAAAACATTTTTCCCAATACATGTAAAAATAGTGTCCTTTACTCAGGACAATATAGTCTTGGTAAAATGTCCAATTTTATTAAAATAAATTAGAACTTTTTCAAGGAAGAAATTGTAGGCTTGCTTTTTTTTCTCACTGAAGTGGAATATGTGGTCAAGTAAATATTAAATAATTTGGACTTTTGAGTACCATAGCATATAGAAAACAGCAGGCTGAAATATGACTGTCACAAAACTAATGTAGGAAAATATTTTAATGGAAGTTCTTGTTACTGAATATGTGGTGATTGGTACATTTGCTGTTTATATCCATAAGTGTATGCTTGTGAGTATAACTAAAAGAAAAACAATGGATCACATTATTTGTTTTGCATAGATAAAGGATCTTTATGTTTTGGACTGTGGGTGGGTGCTGAGTCATGTTGGAAAGGACCTTCATGCAAGTCTTAGAACAACTGTTTGCTGATCAATGACTTGTAACCCGTTTTAGACAGCTTTACAGCTTTGCTAAACTAAATCCTTGATGCTACTCTTGTTATCTGGGTCACACATTGTATTCTTACTATTAAAGCAGACACTGTGAAAGCCATTTCATGACAAGAGATACTGACCTTTGCTGGGTTCCTCTAGTCTCCCACACCTGTCCCTTTATATATAAAAAAATAAACAAAATGATGTCATACTTTAAAAGTGCTTAAAAAGTATGTATTTGAAACCCTGTTTCTTCTTTACCAACACAATCTCAGGTTTAAAAAGAAGCTTTCAAAAATGGAGCCTATCTGGCATTATACCTCTCCTTTAGACTTTTTCACCTTTATATAGTTCTATGTTTGTAATAGTGGGGTTAATTTGTACTAAACAAGTTTGGTGGTTGTTTTTTTTTCTGAGAAGAGAAATTGGAAAGATATCTTTATCTGATAAAATCATGATTCCTTGGACTATTAAATCACAATATTGTGGGTAGTTTTTGAAGTGATGGATATCTTTTCAAAACTCTCTTTACTGGCTTCCTGCCTTACATTGTTTTGTACAAAATTGAAATAGTAATAAAATTCTGAATTTGATAAGCATCACAATGTGTCATTTTTCATAATCTATCACTTCATATACTAAAACATACGGGAAGATAGTTGAACCATTTAATATCTCATCTGTGTTTCATTCAGTGGTTGCCTGTAAAGAGTTGACTTTTAAATCCTAGTCAGCCTATGCATTTCCACCCCTCACCAAAACAGTTTGGATGTCAATTGATGAGCTATTTAGTGACTTAACTGTTTAATTCCTGTACAGTTTTTCTTAAAGTTAGGCACAACTGGCCACGTAGTGTCTGATGTGACTGAACGCTGAGTTAACAATGGTCTTGTTTATGACAAAACACTTGCGTTTAGATGTAATGTAGACTGATAAATTTACACCATTTATATTGGTGCAAATTTGTAAAATTAGTTTTAATCAATTTATACCGATTTTGTTTTAGGATTGCAATCTAGTTTACTGTTTTTTATGCTATAGTTTTCTATTGGTGTGATAACTGTTTTTTTGACGCACACACGCACACACACACACCCCTGATGTGGTATTTTAATTACTTAAGACTTGTGTGAGACCTTTTTCAAGGTTTTAAGGTTTTGTTTTTGTTTTAATGAAAAGCTTGCTTTTGCCTTCACTGTTTTCTAGTCTTAACATTTATATTTGTGGTGGAGCAAGCTTCTTCATTAATGCAATTTATATGAACAAACTGGAACGGTTATTGCATCCTTGCTAACAAGTTGAGTCCAGTTACAGTTTCTCTAAGGTCCGAACTATATTCCGTGTGTGCATGTATCCAGTCTTAACTACTCTGTGTGCTTCTGCTCACTGACATACTTATGATGGCTCTTACTCTTCATTACTGTTGTTCCTTGTACAATTTTAGGACATTTAGGGTGTTGTTGCTACATAAAAAAAATCAGGAGAGTGAAGAGGGCAATTGAAAGTTCACCTGTAGGGGACAGGGGAATGGAGGTTTTCAGTGAGATGTGAACCTTCATAAGGAGAGATGGTGCAGAATGGAAAAAACTTGTTGTGAGGCATTTGTGAGAAATGGCCTCTCCATGGATGCTGGTCAGAGGGTGGAGCAGCTCTGATGAATCATGTAGTTTATGGCAGCCATGTCTCCCTGTCTGCTACTCTTCTGAGAAAGGTGAGTAAAGGGAAAGGGGTGACAGTGGGGAGGATGGGAGAGAGGAGTGGCCATAAGCGTGGTTACAAGTGAATAAAACCTAAACAGATATAGTATTTTCCTGGAGGATGTTCACCATCACAGGAAAAGTCCTGTCCACAAGGCTGCCTTCAGTAAATAATCTGATGAATTATGGAACAGAATTGATAGAACAAGATTACTAGGAGCAGTTAGCTCACTTCTTTCTGGTTACCCGAGAGGCAGGATAAGAGAAAAGAAAGAAGGACTTCTTAGGTGAAGATGCATTGATAACGGAGCTATTTGTTCTGCTAGTAATTTCTCACACTTAAAAATGTAATTAATAAAACCTAAAATCGCACAGACTTTTTCCTATGAAGTTATGCATTTGGAGCGCTCACTTTGCTGGAGAAGTCAAGTTTGAGGTCTCATCATTCTTACTGGGAAACCAACAGCAACTGAAACACGCTGAATAAACTGATGTTGCTTTTGCAGTTTTGATACACTGGAATCTCCTATTTCTTCATCAAGATTTGTGGTTTAAGCCATTTTAACACGTGTTTGCAAATCAGATACATGTTTATGACATCCCAACCACTAATGCCCAGATCTATAGAAATTAATTTCTTCCCTTCCCTTCACCCCCCAAACTAAACAAACGTTAAGATTGTTCATATATTGAAAGTTTTATTATGATTTTCTGGTGTTTAATTTTTTTTTTTTATTATTAAGTGTAAGCTGGGGTCTTGTAAGGCAAGTTGGTATTGCGAAGTCTCCTTCCTTGTGAGGCTGTCCTATACTACCTTCTCTGTTTTGTGAGTGCAGCTGGTAAGATGTATGTGAAAGGTAAATGAGAGAACTGGATACCACCAAATGCTTCTGAGGTGGGCTCAGCCTTGAAAGTGGGAGCTGACAGGCAGTGGACCACACTTGTGCTTACAGCCTTTCCTTTCCGAGTTAATAGTCTGCCTGCCCCTAAACGTGCAAGTATAAAGTAAGTTCTGTTTTCCTTTGAAGGCCTGTTATACTGTATTTGGCAGCTGAACCCAAAGTATGAGATGGAGGAGTTTAAGTTGTATTAAATGCAAATTTTAACAGCGCAACTAGAATTGTTACTGCAAAAACAGGTCAACATGCAAATACCATTCTGTTTAGAATTTATCATTTTTGATTATTAGTGCTAGTAGATAACTGACAGTGTCATAATCTTATGAATGTGCATGATGACATTGAAAGTAAGGGGAAAAAAAATCTGCTTCTGTAAATCTATGTTCTGTCTTCAGTGAAATTACTGTGGGTTTTTTTTTTTTAAACACTAGTGTTTGTGCCCTACCCTAAAGTTGCAAATACCTCTATGCTTGTCCAAACCCTCAGCCCAAATGTGCATGCTGGGTTGCAATAAAGCTGGAGGCTTCTGCTGTATTAACATGGTTTCTCATTAGCTACCTCCCTGATATAAGCTGTATATAGAACGGTTATCACTGTGGCTAGACTCAAATATAAAGGAAATTCCTGTGGAAGTTGTTTTTATACAGTCTAACTTTAGTTCTGAACTGTGTCTGTTAAGATACCAACTTTCACTCAAGTGGAATAAATAAAAGTTATCACTAATGTAATTCTGAAAAGGAATATTACTTTAGTTAGCTTTAACCGAAATGTAGGTTTTAAGATGAAGCTTTATAACTTTCACACTGCTGTGACTGTTTCTTGGCTCCTGTTTGGAAATGTTCCTTGGCAAGTGAGGTGTCTTCATACGAAGAAAAAAACAAAGCCCAGAAACTGATGAAATGCGTACTTTAACTTCGATGTAGTTCCTAAAATTGCACCTCTTGCTTGAAGTCTTACAACCTGTGTGCTTTCAAAAAATTTTTTTTCTTAATTTTAAATACTGTAAAAAGCAAAAGAAGTTAACCAGTTACAGAGCTCCTACATGGTCAAATATATAATGTTTTCTCTCTCTCTGTGTCTCTCTCCCCCTCCAGTTTTAGTCCCGCAAAGAAGTGGAATAGCCCATTCAGTTTGTACCAGCTCTGTTAAGTACAGGCGATTTCTTGAATTCTTAGGAGATGACAGTTTTCTAATGTTTAGGCTTGTAGCAAAGTTGGCTCTAAATTATGATAAGCATTGAACACATTAAGTAAATGGCCATTTTCTCTATACGTGTCCATTGATGTACATCTATTTACTTCAGCTGTGAAAACTTACCTACTACTCATCTCTTTTCTTATTAATTCCTAAAGTTAGTAATCTCATTTGGTCTGTTTGTTTCTTTTGGGATGAATAACTTCATTTTATGTGGAAATGTATTTTTACCTGATTATGTCAGGCTTGTTTTTCTTCTTGAACTTATATTCCTAGAAATTTTCCACGGGTAAGCTTAGTTAGGTTAGTTTTCACAAGTCTGCAGATCTAAACTGCTGTTGCTTGCAGCTTTGCCTCTTGTGGACAGTAATGACAAGACACTGTTCAATTAATCTGACACAATGTATCCTTTAGACACTAGCAAAATGGAGAAGAAAGCATTCAAGATCACTGTTGGTTTTGAGGTATTGCCCATGATTAATTTTGGAAGCACAGAGTGCTTACTGGGTCTCTATTACCTCTTTTCTTTTTATGTCATCTATCTGTACTGAGCGGCTTTAATGAAGTCCTTCTGTAGTCTGTTATCATTGGTAGAAATGCATCTATTTGTTTTTATGTGACAAAATCAGTGATGACTGGAATGTTCCTGTGGAAAATATTGTACTGCATTATATGGATGTTTCATCCATACATGCTAGAATTCCTTAGTACCTTATTTACCACCCTGATCAATGTGTACGGGCCACATGTTGCTGCTAAATACCTTTAGTTCACCATTTAAGATAACATAGCACTTTCCCAATTTAAACTCAAAACTGTTAGTACAGAATATTCTGTTGCCTGAATTTCATTGCTTTGGGACACACTTGCTGAAGGAACGTAGAGAAAAATAGTGTGCTGTAAACGTAGCTTTATGATTACTACTGATATACAGAATTATGAATTTGAGTCTTACTGAAGTATATTGAAACTTGGTTGGCAAGCAGTTCAAAGAAGTGAGATGTACCCATAATTCTAAGAAGGCAGAAGATTCAATTAACAGAAATATCAAGATGTGTCAAGCCCATTTAATGAAGGTACAGTTTTCTCAGTGCAGGCTCACTGTACATTCGTTAGCACATGATTGGGTTGGTTCACAGATTGAGTTCCACAGCAGCAACTGGATGCTTTTGTAGTTACTGGAAAAAAATGTATTGCTTTTCACTGAAAATATCTATTTGTCTTGAACAATAATAATGTTGTTTTCTTGGTTATTGGAAACAGAGCTTTTAATATGTGTCATAACTTCCTTGATTTAAAACTAACAACAAAAAACTCGTTCACTACGGAATTGCTGCATTCCACTACTAACAGTAGCGATGGAGTTCTTTTGTAGACATATACCCGTGTCAAACTTCATTAATAGGCAAGTTATTAGAAATACTTATGGCTTTTGGAGCCAGGTTACTGTGATCAGCCTCAGATAATTACAATGTAAATACAGTAAACCTGGTAATACTTCTTGATAGTAGGTTCCTGATAGTAAGTCTACTAGGCAAAGTGATGCGAGCAGGGTAACTGGCAAACAAAAATATAGATCATGTTTTTTAAAAAATATTTTTTTCAGAGAAGAGTGTCTTCCAAAAATTTAGTTCCACAGGATTTTTTTTTTTTTTTGCAGCCGGAATAGAATATGTTAGCATTTCACATTTTTCTTTCCTCTCTTTTTTGTATATCGCCCATTTCAGGGCCTATTTAAGGCTTTGGTTGTTTTATGTTCTTTTTGTGGGTGTGTGGTGTGTTGTTGTTAGTACACTATTTCAGTCTCTTGCTTTATTTTGTCCAGGGCAAGATGAATTCTGAATTGTTCAGGCTGAAAGGAACCTGTTATTTCCTATGTGTTTCTCTTTGGAATTTTTTATTTCTTCCCCTCCCTGCCCCAGGAGAAATTGTATTATGGTTTAGAATTTGCAAGGCTGACATCCCTCTCCCCTTCCCTGTCATCAAAAAATACTTATTTTTCTGCCAGCCTGAAGCTGTGAAATGGGGTTTGAGAGTTTTTCCTTTTTGTTACCCAACTATACGTACTTTTTCAGTTTCTGTTAGCGGGAAGTCAGTGGGCAAAAGATAACTTATCTATTCAGAGTTGTTCATACCATAGGCTTTTCCTGACATAGCTATCTCAGTCAGGAAGAACAGCATCCCTGACAGGATCCTAGCTGTGTTAATATTTAGTTTACTGATATAACTTGTTCTTGGGTCCGTGTTAAGATTTGTTTCTATAGCTGTTTTGGGGATGTGCTGGTATTACGGTGGCAAAAGGCTTCTGGTATGGCTGTAACTTTCAGCAGTGATTGAAACCAAGAGCTAAGGAAGATTCTAAGAGAAACTGAATGCTGGTATGCATATTGTAATAGACAGTTGTTATCAAAAATAGTTTTAGATATAAAAGAAAACCCCACACTTTAGGCTCTGAGCCAATCTATGAAAAATTAGGGTTATGGCTCCATTTTCTAAGTGTCAGGGAGAAGAGTAGAGTGTAGATTATCCCACTCTTGCCTGTTACATAGCAAGGAATTATTGGTTGTGAGGGAGCTTGGACTCCCAACTATATTTGAAGGAGTGTGTCCATGTGAATTGTTTAATTAGTGTAGCCAGTGTGCTTTGTCAAATTTGATGTAAGTGCAATTGTGTGTTCTGTCTTGATGCTGATTAAATCTCTCTGCTAGTGGGTCATCTGGCACTATGAACTGTGGAATTACGTCTTGATGTACTAGCAGGTCCATCCATTCCCCTTTATTGCTTCAGTGAAAGTTTTTGGTCCTACTAAAGGATACTGAAGATTCCTTTTTCTCCCCCCGAGGTATTTGTCAGTAAAACCTATACCGAGGTAACCTTAGCAGATAAATCGAAAAGGAGTTGCGGGGGAGGCTGCTTTTGTTTTGTTTTTTAATCTTGGTGAACCCAGCTATATTTTTCACATGGAGAGCCTTAGTCCGTGATTGCAAATAGTTGTGCTGGATGCAGGGCTGTACCGAGCTTACCACTCCTACAGCTCTGCCAGTGATAAAATCGTATGACTGCTTTAATCCCCCTCACTTGGAAGCGAGAGGTTTTAGCTGAGGGATGCCTGTTACACAGAGTAACAACAACCTGTCTACACTTGCCTGAAGCCAGTTAGTGGTCCCATCAGCAAGTGGAATTGGGGTGAACGATATTTGGCAGGCCCACAGTGGTGAAAAGCTAGAGGCATTTCTCATCAGTTGCCACTACTTGTTGCAGAAGGTACACCTGAGGTCTGGTAGTCAACTGAAGGATAGGGATGGTTTCTGTAATTTTCTGTTGCTGATGAGCTGCAAACTAGAAGAGAAGGATGTTGTTTCATTGTCCAAATTCTGCAAATGAAATACTGATTCTTATGAGGATTCTGTCAATAAATATTTCAAAGTTTTTAGCAAATATTTGGTGAATTGTATTGTGTTGATTAGAGACAAAACTGCAAGTTGTGTATGCACCATTAACATACAATTTTGGTTGTGCCCTTTAGAGTATGTGAAATAGTGAGAAGAACAAGAATTTTTTAGTTTACACTAGGAGCAACCTTAATTTCCAAAAGATCCAGACCATCATTACCTGATATTCTGGGCAGAAGTTTTTGCTGTTGTTTTACTCTAAGGAAGGTGCAGTCTTCTATGTATATTCTGTTCTTCGAGCTAGGTAGATTCGTATTATGTAAAAGTCATAGCGTTACCAAAGCAAACACACAGAGTGCAATAGTGTGCATGAGTGGATGCTCAGGACAGTGTTAGCATTTAATTCCAGTTCATTTTGCTGATAGTTTCTAAGGCTGTAATTATAAAGGTAAGGTTGGTGGGTTTGGGTTTTGGGGTGGTTTTTTTTTTTTTGTATCCACTGTGTTAATTTTTGAAGTATTCCACACCACTTGTCAGAAATCTATCAACAATGGTGTTCTAATAAAACCATTCAGTAGTGACTTAGATTGAAGCTTGAAGTATTGAGGATACGTTATACATTAATAATATATGCCAGAGAGATAGAAGCAGTTTAGTGGGGGTTTTTTTGGTGTTTGTTTGGGGTTTGGGTTTTTTTGGTTGGGTTTTTTTTTTGTCAAGCTAGGAAACAGTGATCTGGTAATCCTTTGTTGCAAAAAGCTCTAGTAGACATTGGTAATGAAGATGTGCACAGCTTGTTGCTCTGCCCCTCTGATGTCAGTTGACAAATTAGGGTATCCCTTTGGAAATAGGGTGGGAGATGTTGTTGTTCAAGTCTTAAATACAGGATTGCATAAAAATAAAGATCTTGTGCATTTCCTATGAACTCATAAATAAAGGAATAAATATGTTTGCATAAGTGACTGAAGTACCTTAAATATGGAAGTGCTTTTATGAAATACTGGTTTTATCTTAATTTGTGCAATCATTTCTTGTGACCCCAACCCAAATGTTGTAGGACTGTAACTTTCTGAAAGGGAACTTGTTTGAATGTATCTTTGGTCCAGTTTTAGTTGAGAACTAACATGTTTTTTCTGTGAGTTTTTTTTATGGATTGGAATCTCAGTAGGGTGGGGGGTGGGTTGGTTTTTGTTTGTTTGTTTGTTTTGTTTTAAACAGTAGGTGTTTTGACTCGTATCTGACTTCAGAGCAGTGTTTTGCTATGTAGTTCTAGCAGTGATAGGAATGTTAGCCTGAGGAGCCTGGCACTTGCTGTTAGATGTTTTTGTCTCTTTTCAGAGCAGATCTAAATTATTTTTCTGGAGATGTTCTGGAGGTTTCCCAAGTCCTTCACTGCTCCCCTTGGGCTGTAAGGGGAACTAGTGAGCACAGACAACGTAGTGGAAAAAATGTAATGAACACAGCACAGTTAGTCATAAGGGGTTGTTATTTTCTAGTAACTGTCATCTTCTACAATTTTATGATACAGCTGGGCCAGTCCAATGGCTTTTTGCCACAAAAAGCTCCCTCATCTCCACACCCATGGTTTTGCAAAGGAAGGCACTGAAAGACACAGCAGTCAGCTCTGGCATTTGTTGATCTTTCTTCCTGAGTCAATTCAGTTGATTAACTGGTTGTATTTGATTTTTGCCTAAAGGAAAGACAGATTTTTGCTAAATTAGCATGCCAGTTTGGCTAATAGAGGAGTTAGTTGTTAGTGCAAGAGCAACAGAGTTTTGGGAGAAGATGTGGAACCTCTTCTCTTGGCAATGAGCAGTTGGGTCATTTCAGCTGCACTGAAAGGTGGTAGCAGGTGATCAGAAATAAACTTAAAAGCTGTTTGCTACTGTCTTTTATGTGCTTTTTAAAGAGGTAAACTATAAATCTGAAGTTCTGCAGTTAGAGCAAATATTCTGAGAAATGGTGGATTTAAGCCACTAGATTTAAGCTAAGATAATGGATTGGATGTACGGGTTTTAGGGATGGGGGTTGTTTGTGGGATTTTTTTGTTTGTTTGAGGCTCCATACAGCAATCAAAAGCTATTGAATCATGTAACACAAAACAAGAAGTTTAGTAGAAGTTTATCCTGCTGATTGATTGATTGATTGATTTTAAAAGGTTAGCATTAACCTTTTACTGGCAGACTTCATTCCAGAGCACTGTATGAATCTGGAGCAAAAGTAAAAACTTTATGCTGTATAATGTAAAAGAAGTGTGATTGTCAGTCATCATCCCTGGTCTGAATTAGATTTGTAAATGTACAGTTCTAATGCTAATAACAAGTAAGGATGGGACCAGAGGAATGGGCAAATGAATTTCAGGAAAGCTTTTTAGAAGGATCTATGCTAAAGTATTGAGAAATAATCTGCTGCTTGATGTATTGTGTTAATACTCTCAGGTAATTGTATGTGAACTCTTATCTGTGAAAATAAGCTTCCAGAGTAGTTTAACTCCATTAAAACGTATTTTTACATTGAGGTTATCTGAGTTTTGCTGCCATGGCTGCACTTTCATGCTAGTACTTGTCAGGTGTCTCTGTGAGCTGGGTTGGTTTGTTAAGCTGTCAGGAGACTAACCAAAATGTGTAATTTTCTGCTCAGTTAGCAAGCTGAAGTAGCTCATTATCGGCTCAGATGAGTGACAGTACCAAAGCAGGAAAGAAAGTGAGGCCATACGTGAGTGATTTAATTTCCTTGCACTATCCTGATACTTTACTCTTAATGCTTTTCCCTGGGAATTTGGAGAACTTGTACACAAATGTTTCTGCAATTTTTAGGAGCCTCTCCCTATTCTGTTGTTTAAAAAAAAAAAATAAAATTGTTTTAAACAGTTTAAAACACAGTTATGCAAGATAAGCTATTTGAATAGTTGCTGAAGGGTATGTTTATCTATACTGGTCCATATGTATGCCTATTGACTAAATAATCCTATTGTATACTATTGGTCTTAATTTTTTGCATAGAGACCACTTGGAATACAGACTAAGATAATGTAAAACCTGAAATCCCAGTGACTAATAATTGATATGAAAAACAGTTTTCTTTGACCCCCATCTTTTTCAAACTTGCATAGTGTGGATTCCTTGCTAATAACTTAGTGTGTACCCAGTCTTAGAGTTTTAGTTCTATAGAGTACCTGGATTCTTCCAGTACAAGAAAGGAACTCTAGTAAAAATCGTGGAAAACACTACAGCTGTAAGTAGTTATAAGAAAAAAATATATAGCTATAAGCAGCTATAAGAAAACTGAGGTTTTATTGTACGGTAATATTGCTTCTACATCATTGAGCATGTTTTATTTGAAAATAAAAGCATACTGTGATTGCATGCATAAGTGTTAATTAGCTTTGTTCTCTACAGTAGTGCTGAAATACCATTTTAGCTTGTAATATAAAGCAATTAAGCATCCACTTGTTTAATACCTATCAATATCTGTCTGTTTTCGTGTATAATAATCAAAATGCAGTAATTATAGTTCAGCAAGTGAATATTACTTGGCTCTCTTTAGAGGCAGTACATCTTCATATTCTGTTGTGAATATGTCATTATCTCTAATAACTTAATCAGCGTTTCTGTGCTTCTTATTTTTTTCTCTGTTGAGTGGGAATAATCACTAGATTGAAAAAGATTTTTAATTTGTTTTCAGATATTAAACATTTTTTTTTAATCAAATGAAATCAAGTGAAAATGTTTCAGTCTTTCTCTTACAGTTTACATGTTAAGGTTATTTGTGTTAAATGTTGCATTCTTTATTTTTGCAGGGAATTTGCCGTATCAGTTTTATGTGGATTGTAGTTGAGTAGAACTTGACAGTGAATTGATTTTGAAATGTACTGGCTCTAAACAGTACTGTGCTTGGGAAAGAGAGTCTGAATTAAGTCATGTCAAACTAAAGAGAGCTTTCATATTTTCTATTTTTGAGTTTGTATTGCTGTCACCTGGTAGTAACTAGCTTCCAGTGAAGTGGTTAGTTGCTTCTAAATAATTTGAGTGCTAAATAAATTCATGCAGGAAATATGTCTTTGGCTTTGAAAGTATATTCGGCAGTTGCCAGTGCATAAAGTATAAAAACAATTAAATTGTTTACCTTTTCCTTAATGTGAGCAGTATTAATTACGTTCTTCCCTTTCCTGTAGTTAAAGTACCTCGTAATTTTCGCTTGTTGGAAGAACTTGAAGAAGGGCAGAAAGGAGTAGGTGATGGTACAGTAAGCTGGGGCCTTGAAGATGATGAAGATATGACACTCACCAGGTGGACAGGAATGATTATTGGGCCACCGAGGGTAAGTATGATAATTAAAACTTTTTTTAAGTTTGTAGACAATACAAAATGCAAATAAAATGTTACTTTGCTGCAGTGTAAAGGATTTAGTTAAAATTAAATGTATGAAGTTGTAGAAATATTGCATATTCATGTTAGAATTCATTACTTCCTGGGATGTTAGTGTTTCCCGTCTAGTCTCCCCTAGTACATGTTTCTGCAGCTGTCTGTATAAGTCAGTCGTGATGTGAAACTTATTACTGAGTTGGGAATATATTCAGTCTGTATTTCCACCATTACTGCATGTAAGTGCACAGTGATAGTACAGGAAACAGAGTGTCTTTCCACAGTTTAGCATATGTGTCTAGTAATTTCAATTCTGCAATAAACTGGCAATATATTTTCAACTTTCACAAGTTTTATCAAGTAGTCTTTCAGTGTAGCAGTTTATGCATTTCAGTTAAATCATGCCTAAAGACCAAGCAGTTTTTAATTACCTATAATGAGATAAAATATATACACAAAGTTCAAATCCTTATGACTTTTTGTGTAGAATGTCATCTAGACTGATAAAACCTGCAAGAGAAGTAATTGTCTCATGTCTGAGTATCAGGCTCATCAGATATGATTGGATGCATCTTGACTTTTGTGCGCACTTTCTCATGAGTTACAATATGATACAAAAGATCACTGTGCAAATAAGAACTTTACATAAGTATACTTCAAGTAGCTCTAAGTTAGCATATGTCTTTTGCTGCTGACATGAGGTTATTAGCTTGTGTGTTCTGCAGCAGCAGGGCTTATTGGAAGACCTATCCAAGACAAGAACTGAGATTAGGGTTGGACTAGATGATCTCCAGAGGTCCCTTCCAACCCTAACAATTCTGTGAATTCTGTGATTTGGCCTCAGTGAAGACAAGGTCTTTCAGAGTAACAGAGTTACAGAGTTAGATTCAGTGTAATTCAGACTTCTTTTGGAAGTCAGTTAGTTGCAACTTGCAGCAGACTGTTTTGAACATCTGCATGATTGTGCTGAGCTCCTAATGTTTGGGTGCATTTGAGAGAGAACCAATTTAAAATATAAGTGTAATGACAGTATGCTTATGGATACTAGCTTCTGTGGAATCACAGTGTTTGAATACGTTTTGAAGAAAGTTTGTGGTCTTATGGGTTTTGAAAAGAACTTGCAAATGTGAGCTAACTAAAGTAATGTCTCCCTGACTGTCCAAACACCCTCCAGAACTGCCTGTGACTGGTTTCTGATTCAACCTAAGGTAGACTCCAAACACATCTGTGAAGGGAATGATAATTATGTAGTGACCTATATGTTTTAAAAAAAAAAAAAAAAAAAAAAAACAACAAAAACACCACAAAACCAAACCAACTTGGGATGTGCTTTTAATTCTGGTCAATTTATATTGCTGTGATTTTATTTTCTGTATGAAGGAGTGTACACAAGTAATATTTTGGGCCATTTCAGGGACATGCAGGCTTGCTGATAGAATGATTGCAGTAAGTAGTGCTTGTAGAAAGTAAAAGCCACCAACTCCCAAGCCTGTGGTGGCACCTTGAAAAGAATTGCATACCCAGTTTCAGGGTTTGTAAAAGATGGGTGTTTTTTGAATTGGCTGAGTTATGTAGACAGTGTGCAGTTAGGCAGAAAACAGAGAAACTTGCTAATACTGTCCACAGCATGAAGTTTTTCGCATACGTGTTTTTTCGAGAGCTGTGCAAAAATTGCTTATCAGTTTTTTGTGTGTTTTTTTTTTTCTCTTGCTTCAGTGGAAAAGTGAACCAAGATGGAGGGAGGAGGGGAATATTTGTTCTGGATTAAAGGAGACATTTTTCTGACCCCCGAAGAATGGGTGTTTAGGCTTTTTGGGAAGCTGGCCAGGGATGCTTGGCTTGCAGTCAAACAGTGACTTGAAAAACTGAGCAAAATTGAGAAGTCACCTGGATAGGAGTAAGGGAATGAGAATAAGTGCCGTTCTTAGGACTTTTCAGAGTTGTGAGCAGTGTGTCTATATTGTGGCCTATTTCCACTATAACTGACAGCATCCCTCTCTGGGGAAGTAAATTATTTTATCTGAATGAATAATGGGAGTTTTTGTTACTGTGTTCTCTTGCTGTGGTAGTAGCTGTTACCTGTAGGAGGACAAGATTACTTTTATTAGGCCTTTAGCTTTTAGTGGGTAGGAATAACAGAAAACCTTTTTCCTAACAAAAGATGTTGTGCTTCGCCTTGTTTTCTTTCTGACCCACTTGCTGCTTGGTCTCTGTGGGTTCTCAAAATTATAGGACTTGGTTAGGGTGCTTCAGTAGTCTGCTTTCCGCTCTGCCTTTTAATAGACCCCAGGGTGGACTGTCTTTTGATAACTTGACTGCATGGTTGATACTTGGAGGGAATGACAGCTGGCTGATGCAGAACAGCTTAAAGTACCGTTACTTCTGGAATGGTACTGTTACTTCTGTAAAGTTCAGAGGGTTGTTACTGCTTTTGGTTCATGTTAGCTGACTGTGTTGTGACAATTCAAAGACAAGTGTAGGAACTGGGTTTATCTAGCTTGGAGCACAGAGGCATGTGCATCAGTGACCAGCAAAGCCACTGATACTTCTCATTGTACATGGCCTACTTGACAAGATTAAAAAAATGGTAGAACCATATTCATTTCTAACTGGACTTTCTCAAAATGTGTTTGCACTTAGAATGATCTGTTCCATGGTCACTTTGGAGTGATGTCTTCTGCAAACACTGTGGACAGTAAAGTTCATAAATCCTCTTTAAGCAAAGCAATCCTCAGCTATGGAAGTCTTAGATATCTTCTGGAGTGTTAATTACTCCCAGAATATGTTTTTTGCAAACACTATTTTCATTTTGTTCTTGGTTGTGTCTTAACTGTTGGGTTATTGGCATCTTTGTCTTTCTCCATTTCCAATTGTTTTGCAGTGTTAGATATTTTTTTGCAGGGGGAAAGTGGTAATTTTCCTAAAGATTATTGATTTTTCTCTCAGCCCCCTACTGTGCCAAAGTTGTTTGGGGAATGCAGGTGGGTAGGAAGGATAAGAGTAAATGTGAATTAAAAAAAAATATTAGTTGTATTCTGTTAAAACTTTTGGTATAGTCAATAAGTAGTGTAATCTATACATACTTGTCAGGTAATCAATATAACCAAAGCAGTGGAATATGGATTGGTAATCCAAGACCATCAATTGATACTTAATATTAACAGATGTATAATTATTTCATATTTCTTAATCTTTATTCCTCTTGCCTTTGCTTTGTTTTTTCTTTTTAAATTAACTAATATTCAGCTTTCAGTGAGATGCATTAGTCTGTTTCTTTGCTTTCTAGACAAACTATGAAAACAGAATATACAGTCTGAAAGTAGAGTGTGGACCTAAATATCCAGAAGCACCTCCTACAGTTAGATTTGTAACTAAAATTAATATGAATGGAATAAATAATTCCAATGGAATGGTAAGTTGAAATGGTAAGATCAACTATGTTGTTAATCTGTACTATAAATTATTTTTGTGAAAAACCCAGGTGAGGAATATGCATGTTGGACAGAACTTTCATATTTAAATTTTACAATATAAGTACTTGGTTTAAATCAAATTTTGGCTGCTTACTGCTTCAAATCCTTAGGTATTTACAATATGTTAGTGGTTCTTAGTGGCTTATCAATGAGGCGATCATTCTTTATAGTATTGAAACAGTTGTTTCTTTTAAATGAAGCTGAAGATTTTAGTTTTGAACAGAAAAAAACCTGAGTGTTTAAGCTGTGTGTATGTTTTTCCCTTGTAATACTCTTAGAAAAGAGGACTAGATTTGTATTGCAACAGGAGTATTACAAATTTATCTGATGTTTCCATTAATTAATAATTGAGGTTATTCCTGATGAATCCCACTCTGGATGTAGTAACTCACCTGTAATGAACTGATGTGTTTAAACTCTTATTTTCTTTATATTGGGTTTATTCAAATCAGAGGTGATTCTGAGCTTCAGTCTTAAGATCTTTTGATAAAGGTGGTAATCACTTTCATTTTAAGATCAATTTGCAGGAAGTTACTTTCACTGTTCTTGCACATAGGGTGGGGTGAATTCATGTACATGAGCAATGGCAGCAGCTCAAGCAAGTTTGTCACTGCATTATTCACTAGGTACTTTAATCATGTGAGTAAGTCTGAGGTACTCCATTCCTCAGTGAAAAAAGGTGTGAGCTGTCTTAAATTTACAAAGGTATATGCGTATATCAGCAG
>NW_009647676.1:1163254-1179626 GCF_000708025.1 Charadrius vociferus
AAATACAATAATATATCACACTTGTCTGTGTGTATGTTTGTCTTCAGTGAATGCAAATTAATTGGGTTAAGGTAATACTGAAAGGTGAGTCAGGGAGCCTCTGTGGATTTTAAATAATTTGCAAGGTTTAAAATAAAGATGGGCTTGCATTTGTGTGATTAACATTACTGAAATGTGAAGCTTAAGTATCTTACTGACTGTAGCAGAGGGAGAGGTTCTCAGTGGTTCGTTTGAGCTGTTGTAGGTGGTAGGGTAGTGTACTGGTTGGTCATCCAAAGCCAGTGGCACTAACACTTCAGAAATAATCTAAAATTAATTTGAAAGTACTTCTTGCACAGCCAACAATTTTACTCTGCCTGAAGATCTTATTAAAATTGCTGTCGAGAAACCAGCTGTTGCCCTTCATCACAACTGTGGCTTGTTTATAAGTATACATGTTTATTAAGAGGTTGTGACTAGCAAAAGCTGCCAATCTGGAATGCAGAAGAGCTTTTGGTGTGTTTATAATATTATTTTCGTACCTCCCCCTAGTAACATGTATTATTCTGAATCAGTAAAGAAGTATGCTTTCGTTGCTTCACCTGTGCATGCCTGAGAGTGTAGGTGTTGGTTTCTGGAAGCAGAATCTCAGACCTGCAGAGCCTAAAGGCTCATGTTTACCGAGCCAGTCAGCTTGAGCTTTTGTTTGGAGAAGTCTACACTCGCTCAGCTTGCTGAGGAACAGGGTGAATACTATGACAGGAAATCTGCCCAGTTGTTTTAAAAGCAGTCTTAAAATCCAGTCATCACTACAGGAAAATTTGATTTTAATAATTTTATAACCTTATACAAAACCTTCATTCAATTTTTCCCCAACGGTTCTATAAAATAGTATATCTTACAAAGGATTTGCTATGCTAATGCGTAACTTATTTTTTAATGGATTTAAATAGGACTAGATAGGATTTGTAATACAAACCATTTTCATAACTAATGTACTTAAAACTTATTTATTATGTAGCTTTTAATATGCCCATTTTTCTGGTATCTTGCATTTTAGCTTATTTCACCATTGTGCTCACTAGAGCCAAATATGTCAGATAAACTGGGGGCACCTTCAGCATCCCTGGAACAGTTCACGTTGCTGCTTCCTGTTTTAGTTCCTTTGCGTTTCTTCCAAGCTGCTCTCTCACTTTCTGATCATCTTTCATATAATAGATCGTAAGTGGTTTGCTGCATTCTTGGAACGAATGACAGGGTTTTACCTTCAGACAAGGTCTACTATCCATGCTTCTGCATCCTGTTTTTTGACATGTGGCCAGCTTTTGATCACATTGCTTAAAGTTGAAAAAGTTGTTAACTTGCAGAAAAGCTAAACAGCAACCAAAATTGTGTGTCATAGTATTATACTACCCAAAGCATTTGTAACATTGTTAAGCAACACTTTACATGAGGTGTGCGTGCCAGTTGACACCTGAGGAAAAGTAGAGCCCCCAGCATGAGTTTAGAGGGTGATAACTTCTGTTGAGTTGGAGTGTGAATGGTGGAGGGGGGAGATGGATATGTGTGAGACTTAATGGTGGTCTAAGGAAGCAAGTCTTAAACTGCCTTGTTGGTAGTGGTTCTTGACCTTCTTGACTTACAAGTCACTTTATACTTTGGCATGAAAAGTGCATGTGTGTGTGTGTGTGATGAATTTATCTGTACTGACAGTTACAAGTTTATATTCCGAGAGAGGACTTGTGCTTGTAAGTAACTTTTCCATCAGCAGCATGTCTTCAGGGATCCCAGAGATTACTGTTCAATAAATTTAGTGCAGGAATGGAGAGAGCTACTTCAGGAGTATTTTATCTTGAAAGACTAAACTTAAGTGCACTGAATCACCCTGTTAAATTGCCTTCCTTTTCTTATCTGCTGGTTAGTTTTTGTGCTTTTCTGCTTTTCAGTTGACCTATGGAGCTACTGCATTTGTATATAGAATTAGAGTACTAAGTTCAGAAAAGCTAGTCCAAGTACTTAGGTAGGGCTGGACGTTTATGTACTAATGGCATCACTGTTGTAAAATTGTTTTAAAATTATCACTCTTAATGCTGTGGGGTCTTTTCTCTTGGAGACTTGTGTATCCTGTATTGATAAAACACAGGTTGCATTCTGACGTGCTATTTATTTTCCCATGGTCTTTTGAGGATGTCTGATTTTTGCATCTGTGAGAGTGCTCTTCAGCAGTCTGTCTTGCAGGATTTGCAAACATTTCTGTTCATTTAAATACCATTTACAGCTGGAAATATTTGTTTCCTTTAAACTCATTTGGGACTCTGTCAACTATAAATCTGTAAATTGTTGTCCAGTTATTGCTTTGAGTATGTTTATTGTAGACTAAGCACTTTGCTCCTTCTTAAAATTAAAATATTGGGAACATTATAAACATTGAATACTTTGCAACATTGTGTAAAATTATTTGTTTTAATTTCAGTTGTTTAGAAAAAAAATGCATTACACACATTGTTTCTCTTGCTATTGTTTAAAGATTTACAATCGTGTACCCCCAGAATAAAATACTCTTCAGGTTTATTTTTTCAGCCTTATTAGCTTTTTTGTGACCTTGAAATTTCTCTCTTTGTGAGCCAGGATGCGTACTTGAATATTACCTAATGCTTTTGTGTGATTTGAACATAGTTTATGTCATTCTTCCAAATATCTTATAATTGTTCTTCATAAAATGAATCCATTGTGCACTAACTTGGAAATAAATTCTGCAACACAGAAAACAGAACCTGAGCCAAAATCTTTACTGCTGCAAGATGTCATGAAAAAAGTTGGTGACTTGCAGAAAAGAGACTTGAGATAAACAGCAACGAAAATGTCATGTTTAGCAGTCTTTACTCAGAAAACATTCATACCATTGTTAAAGCAGAGCTTACAGTCTGTGAGTTTGTTGCTACAAATTCCCAGCCAAGAAAGAAAAGCTGGAGGAGTTTACTTCTAACTGATCAGGTCTCATATTCCAGTACAGCCAGTGTATGTAGAATTGCATTTTTCGAACAGCACTGGTGACTGACTGCTATGTGCTGTAAGTGAGGCAGATCTCCAGAGTTGAGAGAGCCTACAAAGGCACAGTTGAAGAGAAGTGAGGAAAAGAAAGATGGTATGAAAGTAGAATTGCCAGGCTGAAGACATTCATTTGGGGAGTCTCAGAGCAACTGCATTTCCAGCCATTTTTTGCTAACCATGTCTTTATCTGAAGAGATAATTATATTTGTTTTCTTTCTCTAACCTACCAAAATTTAAACCTACCTTTTTCTTCTTATCCATGCTGGTTTACCAGTGATCTTCTAAAACAGTTTATTATCACATGGGCTTCCACCCCTAAGTGCATGTCTTTCCTGGTTGGGAATCTTCTGTTGCAACGATTACCTGGTACTGTGGCTTATTTCCCCCCTACTTTTTTCTCAGGGAGATTATTGATTTTTTTATTTTTTTTTTGGCAGGCCAGTGGCACATAATGTGATCTCTCCTCAGCCACTTTAGTAAAGTGTGATTCAGACTAACATGGATATCTATTAAACTACTGGTCTGCCAAAGGACTTAGACCAAAGCATTCAGGGAGTACTCACATTTTGTTCCGTTTTGCTAAGTCAAAGAGACTGTCAGGTTAGCAACAGTGAAGTATTAACAAATGTTAATAAGTGTGTCTGTGTGAGAGATGGGGGAAATAAGCTCCATGTAAATAAGCATCTGCATCTATATGCTAAATGAACATAAGAACTGAGCCCTTGTTTCTTCTGTTGCCATGATACTTAACCAATTTGAACTTTTTCTTCTCTCTGTAGGACCCCATGAGGAAAAATGGTGGTCTCTTGTGTTTCTCATGGCATTTTCTATACAGAGAACAGTTTTGAGTAGTGTGAGATTTACTCTTCCAACTTTTGAAATTAATTCATGTTGTTCCTAGTTTGCTGGGTCCAGCTTGTTGGATAGAAACTCTGGAGTGTCCTTTAATTTTATCTAGAAGGATTGGAGAGGAAGAGAACTGTAAGAGCTTGGTACCTCAGAATAAAGATTCAGGCTAAATGATGCTTTACTTGAGCTGCTACTTGATAATACAGGTGATCTCTTATCAGAATTTCCCTTTTACTCACTGGGGGTTTTGTCTAATGGTCTGCTTTTTAAGAAGAGAGACCCTGTTTTCCAGTTGCAAAGATTATTCTGCTCTGATACTGCCTTTTATGTACCACGTTAAACCAAATATGCCTTTAAAAAAGAAGCAGTAGTAGTCCAGGAATTACAGTGATGGTCTGACCAGTGTTACTTTCAAAACCTTTCTGTATTAGCTCATACACTCGTGTATTTTAAACTGGCATGATCTTGCTGCATAATGGAGCTTTCTTTTTGTTGACTGCCTTTTATACTGTGGTTTGATGATATTCCGTCTTTGGCAGCTCTACTGACTTTAAGAGGTTCCTAACTCTGAGCAGAACATGATTTGTGTGAAGATAAATGCTTATAGTGCTGAGCTGTGAATTGGATCAAGGATCCTGCTTAGGGACTTCTTTCCTAGGTGTTTTTTTAAATTGGATGGGTCCTGTCAGTTCAGTTCAGAAAGTAGCTCCACAGACATTTCATGGTTCACCTCAGCTGACAGGCGGTAGCACTGTTAAAGGAACAAGTGCTTAGTGAGAGGGAGCAGAATTTTCTTGGGTTAGTATTGCTGCCCAAGCCAGCATGTTGTTAAACCTTGGCCTCAGTTTCCTCCTACAAAAACGTTTAGTCTCATCTGGTGTTCTGAAAATAGACAGCCTCACTTTGAACAATCTAGAAATAAAACATCTGCATTAACGTTCTTATTTCTGATTCCAGTGTTGTTTTTTCTTTCAGTTCGCCCTAATTAAGATGGGATAAGAAACTTCTTGATGTTTTATGCTGCCTAAATCATAAAGCAGTGGTTTCCAGCACTTTATAGCCATGTGGGCTGTCTGTGCTACTCTGCCAATGGAATTCAGTAGTGTGCAATAGCCCTATTCCTGCCCGTGGGCCTGCTTTGCAGTTGCACAGCTGTAGGCCCCTCTGTCTTATGAAGTTCTTTCCTGCAGGGGCTGGGTGGCCAGGACTTACCTGCTGCTGCCGAAACAATTCCCAAGCTGACTGTCAATTGCTGACTTTCCTATGGAAACCTCCCTGTTATAATATAATTGTGTAAATTGTCCCACAGGTTTTATAAACGCATAGGAGAAGTCCCATGTCCTTTCCTTTCAGTTCATATTCAAATTGGTAAGTGATGTACAGTAATCTTCACGGCTCCATAAGATGACTTACTGTAAGAAGGATGCAAAGAACTGAGAAATGTCCAAACATTATGAATCGGTTATTTCAATATTTCAAGCCATTTCTTAATATATGTAGTGACTCTTGGTGTATCAGAAGCATCATGTAATATTGATGTGAAATAAATCACTAACGATACTTGTAGCAAGGGAAAAACACCGTAAATTTTCCTTTAGAAAGATATTCTACGGACTCTTGTGTTGCAGGTTCTTTTAAAGAACTGAGGAAAACCCAAGTGTGTATATTGGCATAATGAAGGTGATTACTTTTTTTCTTTTCGGGGGGTAATTTGAAACAAATTAATAAATTTTACAAGTTACGGCTCCAGTTTTGCAGTGAATGGTTCGCTGATCTCTCCCCCCTCCCCTTTCCTTCTCACTAATATTAGTATCAGCACAGATGGAAGGGTCCACCTGCATGGATTTTATTGCAGAATCTGTATCTGTGTGTAAGTATATGATTGTTTTCCTTAAAATATTTTATGAACGCAGGGACTTTATGCCACAGAGAAAGTGTCAGGGAATACTTAGATCCTTTCTTAGAACAATTAAGTCAACAACAGCTATTTATGTAGAGATTTGTATTTCATCATAACTTACAACTCTCTCTTCTTTTTCCAGGTGGATGCACGGAGCATACCAGTGTTAGCAAAATGGCAAAATTCTTATAGCATTAAAGTTGTACTTCAAGAGCTAAGACGTCTAATGATGTCCAAAGAAAATATGAAGCTTCCACAACCTCCAGAGGGACAAACTTACAACAATTAATTTTAGCTGATTCTCAAACTTCTGTCTTAAAACAACAACCTTCTACTCATGTTAATGTCTTGATTAAATCTCACAATGCAAACACCCACACATTAAAAGAAATTCAGCTGGTATACATGACCTGGACGTTTGTAAGAATATATATAATATATGTATGCCCAATATGTTTTCAGGCACTATGGGAGAAAAAGGCAGCACAATTTTTTTTTTTTTTCTCTTATTGAGGCACTGTCATTCAAGTATAAGCCTGAAATAGCCTAAAATTGGAATTCAGGTTTTACAAGATGAAAGCATGACAGAAAGTGTCAGATTGCTGTGGAATAATATATGTTTCTGAAAATAAACTCTTGAGAAGGCAAAATATAAATGGCATGCTTTATCCATCTTGCTTAGTAAAAGAGCTGCAGTTAAATTTGTTTTAAAGTAGCAGGTACAGTGAATACCGTTGCTCATCTTGTTTAATTTTGCAAGGGTGTGGGTGCCGACTACTAGTAGTGTCACAAAGTATGTTCAAGATTGTTTTGATACCTGTATTTATAAAATGGGGGGATTAATTTCTGTTAAGCAGCTCCTGTGTGTTACATGTATCGGACATGGCAAATATTTGTTTACAGTCTTTGTTCTAATAAACCATGCATTTAAGTTTTAGTGAAACAAAGGAAATGTATGGATATGTGATTGAGATTAAAGTTAGTCTTAAAATGTAAATAAAATGTGGAAAGTGTCTGAGGCTGTGCCATTTCTATAATAGTGATGTAATATATGTACAGTTACTTGCAGAAGTAGTGGAAAGCCAAACATAATATTGCTGCTGGTTTTACATGCACCTTTTATTCTTACCACTTTTGTATGCTTAGTCTACTTGAGAGGTCAAGGTGTTCCGTTTGTTGCAGGGGAGTAAGTTCTGTCATCTCTAGTACCACTTCTTTAGACAAGCTTGCACTGTGTATGTATATATATTTAAAAACGGGCACCAACCCCCCAAACCAACCCCAAAATAAAAACAAAAAGAACCTTTGCTTACCCACCTCTCCTTCACATCCCCTCCAGATTCTTTTGAGAAACGAGCATAATTTTCACTTTGCTTACTTGACCTCTGAGCAGGTTTCAGACCACATTGCTGGAGTCTGTCCTACTTTGCAGTCCTTTGTCTTGCTTTTGCAGTTACTACCGTGATTCTTGCTTTCTTGCATCTTTTCCTCTTTTATGTTTCTTGCCTTTTTTTTCTTGTCTGTTCCACTTTTGCCTTTTCTGAAACACACAAAAAAGAAACTTCGGGAAGCTTTAATAAAAATTACACCTGTGGTACAGATCATCATATTTCCATCTACATTCCATGCATCATATGCCATGACACTGCTCTCTTCATAGCTAGAACGCTTTCTGCCTCTCCTGCGATTGTTGGTCTCTTTTTTTTCAGTGTATTCTGTCTGGTGGGAACACTGGTTTTAGTTCTGTTACTGATTTCTCATAAGAAAGTAGTTAATGCTATCCTTTTGGAAATTATACCTTCTGTCCTTGCCCCTCCCCAGTCTTGGAAAATGCAAGCCTGTGTTAATTTTGGTGAAAACATGTACATTGGGAGGGAGCCAGCTATTTGCATTCCAAGTTTTATTTAGTGGTTCTTTTGAAAAAGTGAATATAATCAAAAGCCATCGACAGCCAGGTAACTTTCTTTGGTATGCCTTTGCCTGTTTCTGATGTAAAGAATGAACCTTTAAAAGCAATAAACTAGGTGTTCTTTTTTTAATGGAAAGGTTTAATTAGTATTTGTCAGTTTATGCTTTTTAGACAAATTGGACACTTCCAGAATTGGTGGATTTGTAGCTGCCAGCTACCTCGTGTCTGTATTTATATAACATATCATTTGTGATGGTTTGGCTGAAGTGCATTGCAACATTTTCTTACTTGATTTAATTTGAATGATTTTGATGCCATTAAATCTTTTTTTCTTATACTAACACTGCTAATCTATATTTAATCAATTAAAATAATGGAACTGTACAGTTCTGAGATGTGAATTTTTGGGAAAATTTCAGCATAAACTATTGAGAGAATGAGAAATACTCACAGACTACTAAATTGTTGGTAACATAATTTAAGAGACTGACTTATTCACAGAGCATGATAAAGGGCTGGTTGTTTGCTTGGTTGTGTGTGGTGCAAGTTGATCCTGCAAGTTATTCCTCCTTGTCTGTACTCTAACCATTTGTATCTGTGAAAATCTGCATATCCAGCTGTAAGCAAATACATTTTGCAGAAGAAAAAAAAAAAGTGGTGGAGAGAGTTGAGCTGATCTCTGACACCAGGGTATGTAATAGAAAGGATGACTGCAAAAATATTCCTGCAGTGATTTTAAGTGTGTTGGGTTTTCCATTTTGCTCACACTGGAACAAATCTAAGTATAATTAATTATGAAGTTTTAAAATGTCTTTGACTACTGCATAAAGCTGAGAGCCTCCTCGAAACTCTTAGTACCTGAAGAAGATTTTGAAGCACTGCTCCTTACTGTCCTCCAGAAAGGTTATGTTGTTTTACAGGTATCCGTGTCTGACTGGTGTTTACTTAGTAATTTGTTTTCTCATGTTCTTGTGGTTTCTTTTAGGTAACCTACTTAGACGCCAGAATTTTAATTATCTTCTTACAAGTATTTAATTTGTGTTATGTTCTTCTGGAAAGATTTGAATTTGCTGTTGTTAGCAAATGTGTATTTTTTTTTTTTCTTTTCAAAACTGTATTTGCAGATCTTGCAAAGCAGAGCACCATTTTAAGCCAGTTGCGTGAGGGACAAAGTGCAAAAGTTCTAAATATGATGTTTTTTAAATTGCATTTGAAAATTCATATCACGGTGGTGATCACTTGTGGTTTAAACTAGCTTTGTGCTCTGAAGCATTGCCAAAGTTCTTGTGTTTTGGTTGTTTGAGGGAGGAATAGGTTTACTGTGAAGCAAAGAAAAAAAAAAAACAAACCCCAAAGATGCTATGATTTGTGCTTCGTAAACCTTAAGATATAACAAGCAAGCCTGTGGAAAAATCCGCGTTACAAATAAAGTGCCTTACTCATTGATAACAGAGTACGTAAAAAGTTGCAAGGTGTGCACCAACCAACTGCCTTGATTGCCCTCATCTGCCTGAAAGCAAGTTGAGAATACTTGACAGCCAGCAAGACAGAGTCAGGAATGAAGCCCTCAACTATTATGAAATGAATGCGTAATGCATATTCCTCCTCAATGTTTGTTATTGTATAGGGGGCACCTAAAGGAAAATTTTAGTGCATCCTATGATGGTTGTTCAACTACAATAATAATAAATTGTGTCATTTAGACAAGTATTTGTGTTTTACATGGTTACTTAATGGTGAGTTTGTTGCAATGTATTTCCTGTTTAGTAGCTTTCGGGACAATAATTCAGGGCCTAAAAATATTTATTACACTTCTCTTATACTATCATCAGGCCACCTGGTAGTTGTCCTATGACAGGGGCAGGATGTCTGACTACTGCTTGTTTTTGTGCTGACCTGTAGTTTTTGAGAAGTCAGCCAGGCTGCCCCTGGTGTGGCTAGTCTCGACTGCTAGAGAAGGAGGAATAAACCGATATTAAGCAAGTCTGAATATGTGCTACTGTAACAAAAAAAGGTGACTTAAAACTACTGTTGGTCTTTGTCTTTTATGCAAGTAAAATTCCAGATAGAAGTGAAGCAGTGGAACAAAATACGTTTCTCGTAAATTTTTCAAATAATGTGTTCAGAACTCTTGTGAAGCCTACGGAGGTTTCTGAGGTGAGGAGCTATTGGAGGAACGTGATGAATGCCTGACGTCTTTAATAATAGCTAAAAAAAAAAAAAAAAAGCTTTAAAACTGTCAATGCATCTGTGTTAACTCTACATAGTGAAACAGTTGTGGGAGACGGTTTTCTCCTTTTACCAGTTCTGGTGATTGCGTTATTCCCTGAAACTGTGTTACATCTTTTCTGTTGCAGACCCAGCTGATGATGGGCTGGAATGATACGTAGGATGCATTCCTTGTAATGCTGGAAGTATGAAAATAACTTACGTATGCTGCTTTAACAAAATACAAAACCCCACATTTCAGTAGCTGATCTCAACTTCCATAGATATGAGTGCTCCGTTTGATGGTTAAAGTATTAGCTTTCTACATTACGTTAGTGTTAATGCAGTTTGTACTGGTTGGTTTTTTTTGGTTGGTTTGTTGTTGGGATTTTTTGGTTGGTTTGTTTTTTTTTAACCCCACGTTTCAGTAGCGGATCTCATCTTCCATAGATATGAGTGCTCCGTTCGATGGTTAAAATATTAGCTTTCTACATTACGTTAGCGTTAATGCAGTTTGTACTGGTTTTTTTTGTTGTTGTTGTTGGTTTGTTGTTGGGTTTTTTGTTTGTTTTGTTTTTTTTTTCTTTTTACTCAATGGATGTATAAATTCAGCTCAATTGATAAGCAGTTGTAAATGAATGTACAGTGAATTCCATTCTATAAAATACATGTCATATACCAGCTCTCAAGTAGCATTCCCATATTGACAGTTCCATGAAGTTTTCCAATCTTTACCATTTCAAAGTAGCGATAAATATAAAAACTCTTTTATTATTTATACTAGTGCCAAACTATATAAATGGCTAACTTAGTGGATGATGATGAGATAATGCACAAATAACCAGTGCTTGGGATCTCTTAATATAATGCATGTTTTCTATACTAATTTGTGACTCCTCACCATTTCTTAAGAGAAGCATCCCAACCTTCTGCTTTTACTATATGCAGTATGGATAAAATGTAAACATGGTTTTACAATGTATAAACTATGGAGTTTGAGATTAAAAAAAATATACTGTTTATTTGTTAACTGAGAAATACTGAAGGAATGGCTATGCAGACATAAACAGTGCAGGTTTTCATCAGCTGCTTGTGCTTATTGCAGCCCTGATCCCTGGTGATTATTATAGATGTGTAGGTATGCTGATATAACACATTGGCTGGTTTCATTTTGAATTATTATCATTATAATATTATTTTAAGCATGCAGGAATGAGAAGGGGCGTGGGGAAGGGTTTGATTTCCCTCTGCAATTTCTACTGGTTAAAAATTATCAAGAAGAAACCCGGTAGAGGTAAACACATCCATTACTGACTTGACTTTAGAATAGACCATAAAAAATTGGCTATTTTTTTTCCCAGTTGTCACAGGAATAAAAGCTGTTACAATTAGAATGAGAGCAGCTCAAACAGTAGAGCTGTGAAGTTGCCATGAAGATGTGGCAGAGTGTTTCTAGCAGATCTTTCCAGTGCCATGAAAATTGGGTTAATAAGGGAGCAAGAGTTGAGCCTCTTAGAATGACTTTGGGAGATGAACCAGCACATGGAACTCCATAAATTCAGCCTGACAGAACTTAACCCAGGTCTATTCAACTTTCTCACTTTTTTCGAGATAGAATATTCCTGCATTTAAAACTGTTAAACATTGTGGTGAAGTACAGCAGGTTGTGATGACTCCGTTTCTTGTAGGTTTTCATACGCAAAACTTGCTGCCGTGAGGAGCTGTGTAAATCAAGAGCATGGAAGTGTGCGATGCTGCGGCTGGCTGTTCAGTTCCCAGGTTAATCTCAGTGATTGGTGATAGGCAATTTTAAGTTTAAATGTATGCGAGTAGTTAATAGAGCCAATAGTATTAAGTCTACGCTAAAAGCTCTTTGCGTTTGTCATGGTGTTGGGCGAGTTGCCAGCAACCCCGACCCCTGCCCTTTCTGGCTGACAGTTTCTTCCACTGTTTGGTGTTTGCTGGACCGCAGTTTAAGGAGAGAGCGTTATTTCTCATCTCTGGGTCACGTATCGCACTTTGAACGGTAGGACCATCCTCTCCTGAGAATCTGTAAAATAACTCCTTGCCATAACATCACAGTTTCAGGATTCGTGGAGACATAGTCATCTTGGTTTGTGTTTTCTGAAAACTTTTCCTATTGTATGTACTTTTTTTTTCCTGTATGGAGATTTGCAGATTAAATTTATGATCTCGTATGGTACTACTATCCTGTAACAATATATTAGATTTGTTACAGCCTTATCAGAACATGTTTCAAACATCTATGTCCATACAGTCAGCATCAAATGTATGAGTCATTGTATTTCTAGGAAAATTCTTGTTTAGTACTATATTTTCATTCCTTAAATGCTGTAACGTTGAAGTACTGAAATAACGTGAAAAGAAAATTTGTAGCCATGATGTTTCTAGTTAGTGATGTTTTTATATCACTATTCAATCACTGTGATAATTATTTGTTTCCTTGAACTGTCATTCAGATTGCACATTAAACACTCATTATTTAAAATCTTTGAGTGTCACCTCAATTAGTAGTGTAATGGTTCTGATGTTCAGAGTGGGGTGCTGTGAATAGAGTACTGCTTCAGAAGCTCTTCATTCTACCGCCCTGCATTCAATCTGTTTAAAAAAAAAATAATATTCTGAATTGCTCATGTTCCTTAGAGTAGTAACTATTTCTTCTGGCATTTCAAATACTCTTCAGATTTGTTTGGAATTGTGTTATTCATTCAGTGTAACAATGTTAACTCTCACTCTCTAATGCCTTAGTGTGGTTTTGTGATTTTATGATTCTGTAGTATCTGTATGATAATTAGTATCAAAACAGAAGCCAGTAAAAGTGGTGCACTGCTTTACTTGACAGATGCACAAATCTGATATTCTGCACTAGTAAGTCTGTAGCTGAAGACAAGGGGGCAGTGGAGAGGGAAGGAATTCATATAATTTAAGTAGATACAACTCCTGACACCATTAAAAATATAGGCTGTTCTCTGCCTTTGTAAAACTAGGGTGCCGACTGAGTATTTGGTTTTTACATGCCTGCTACTATACAGCTGAAATTATATTATATAGCCATCTAGAAATACGGGTGACCGGTAATTTGTGCCCAGGTAGGAGTGGTTAAGTACAACCATAGCAAGAGTCAGAGTTCTTTTGTAGGTGCTTTTATGTGTAATAGCTGGAATCTGATTTATGTCTGTGCTATTTAAAGATGAGTGGCAAAATGTTTTGGGATTAAATTCATGCTGTATCGCTGATGCTGTTTGCAGGGTAGTTCTTAATGCTGTGCCTATAATTTAGCAATACTTATTTTGTATATTCACAGTATTGGTTGGGATTATTCCACCCTGGTCTTCTAAAGGATAAAAAACACATGCATGTGCATGCATGCAGATACTCTCACACTTACAAAACATGTAGGCAAATAAAATTGTGTTGCTCCTTTTTTCCCAGTCATTTGGGAGAGGAGTTAGATGGGGTAGCTCAAAACTTTGTGTTGGAATGGCCAGCTGGTCACAATCATGTGGTAGCTGCATTTCTTCTGCTCACCACCACCTCACCTGTAATCCAGATCACCATGTAGCAGTGGTTGGATCCTTTGCTGATCTTTCTAATTTTAAGGGAGCTACTTTGCAGGTCCTAACTGGAGGCAGCCTAGCTCAGCCAGCTGGTGCTTGCCAAGGAGGAGAGCGCCATGCTGGTGTCTGCCCACCCTCTGTGGTCTGCCCTCGCCCTGTGCAAGGACCCTGTGGTCTGCATGGAAGCTGCTTGGGAGGGGAACAAGGAGCTCTGTGGCTCCCAAACAGGGTCTTGGCAGCAATCCCAAGCACAAATACAGGCTCGGTGGGGAATGGCTGGAGAGCAGCCCTGAGGAGAAGGACCTGGGCGTGCTGATTGATGAGAAGCTCAACATGAGCCAGCAATGTGCACCTGCAGCCCAAAAGGCCAACCGTATCCTGGGCTGAATCAGATATGGCCAGCAGGTCGCGGGAGGTGATTCTGCCCCTCTGCTCCACTCTTGTGAGACCCCACCTGGAGTACTGCATCCAGCTCTGGAGTCCCCAACATAAGAAGGACATGGACCTCTTGGAGCAGGTTCAGAGGAGGGCCACAAAGACGATCAGAGAGCTGGAGCTCCTCTCCTATGAGGAGAGGCTGAGAGCGTTGGGGTTGTTCAGCCTGGAGAAAAGAAGGCTCCAGGGAGATCTTATTGTGGCCTTCCAGTACCTAAAGGGGGCCTACAGGAGAGCTGGGGAAGGGCTTTTTACTAGGGCATGTAGTGATAGGATGAGGGGGAATGGCTTTAAACTGGAAGAGGGCAGGTTTAGATTAAACATTAGGAAGAAATTTTTTACTTTGAGGGTGGTAAGGCACTGGAACAGGTTGCCCAGAGAACTTGTTCAGGCCCCGTCCCTGGAGGTGTTCAAGGCCAGACTGGACGTGGCCTTGGGCATCCTGGTCCAGTGGGCGGTGTCCCTGCCCATGGCAGGGGGGTTGGAACTCGATGATCTTTAAGGTCCTTTCCAACCTAAACTATTCTATGAGTCTGACATTGATATTTCATAACTCTCCCCCAACTATGTAATATTCAGTTTATAACTTGAATCCTTAAAGCATTTACTCAAAGCAGCATGTAGCTTATAGCTTTCTGCGGTGATGAACACAGAATATAGACTCATCCTTTCCCTCCTTGTATCCAAAGCAGCAGTTCCCAATTATGCTGTGATCCCTCTGAGCTAAGAACATTTACAAGTAAGATGGCAAGCCTTGCAGAAGCAGGTATCGAAGTCAGAGATGAGTGGAATACCTAGGAACTGGTCACAGCCCGGATTCTCTGCTCTCCTCAGGGGAGGATTTTGTCTTCCAGTATTGAGAAAGTATTCTTTTGTCCTTGCATCTGGTTGCCCTTATCCATGGCAAGATTTGAGTTATGGAAGCTCCTGAATAAGCAGAGGGATCCTTGTGTGATGTTTGGAGATTAAAACTTACTGCAGAAAGCAGGACATTACTTACGCAGACTTTACAGGACTCCAAAATACCCACTCCAAAATACTTTGCAGAAGAAAGATGAAAACTCATGTTTGGCACTGGGAGGTGTGCGTGTATGTGTGTGTGTGAGCATATTTAACAATGGCAGCCAAAATACAGAGGGTTTGGGTCAAATTCTGACAGGGCAATTAAGTGGCATGTATTTCCAGCAGAGTAACTTCTGGTACAAAGTGCTTTTACAACCCTAATCTGCATTTGCCTTCATCTAAGTATTCTGAAAATATCTATTTTTCTGTTAAGGAGGGGAAATATCTTCAGTTTTCACTGTAAGATAATAAACGAATGCCTTGTGTGTGCATGTATTTTGTAGTGCCTTGTCTGTCCTCTGTAGAGTTGTCTCAACTCCCGCATCTCTGGGATGCAGCTGTGCCCCTCTGCAGTCTCAAATATCTCTCTGCCTTTTGCCGTCAAGCTTTTGGACCCTGGCCATTTGTGCACTGCTTTTCAGAGATTCATAAAATGTATTTCAGATAAGCGAGCGTACCGGTGAGTGTAAGTTAACTATAGAGGAGCCTGTGGGGAAAAAAAAAAAAAAAAAATCAGGTTCAAAGTTTGAAAACCCATTCTTACTCAGTTCTGTCTTTTAAAATTTGAATGCACGAGTGGGTACTTGTGAGGATTTGCAGTACAGCAGAGCCACTGCTGCAGAGACTGGGTTGGATTCCTGTCTGATGGAAGAGGAGTTGTCAGCTTTGGTCTTCTGGCAACTGGGGACAGCAAAGGCAGAAGCTCAGGTATGCTCTTACAAATGGTGATGGCATTCCTGTTTGAGGAAAAACAGCCGTCCGTTTTGCATAACAAATTGTGGTGACATGGAATGAGGTACATCTGTGTTGTCTGAGAGCAGTGTGACTTAGCCTCATCCCTTTCCCTTAGAAAGATAGCTTTAGTTTCAGGGTTCCCACCCCCCTTTCTGTATATTTCAGTGGATTTTGGATTTCTGTTTAAGCTGCAATCTCTATAATACTCAGATCTATTATATACATATACCAGTCTGATCTAACACAACTAGACAATGACATCATACGAATTCCCATGTTCCAGAAATAAAGAAATGGGCTAAATGGAGACCTTGCAGTAGTCAGACTAGGCATCCTTGTATGAAGCAGTGGAAGGGTCCCAGCCAGGAGCCCTGCTCAGGTGCCTGCTTTTTTCCTCTGGGCTCTGCTTTCCTTTGCATTTTAAACTTGGAATAGCACTAGTTAAACCCCACTTCTGTACAAGAACAAATCTCAAACCATTTTTGTGCTTAAACCGCAAACTAAGGTCTGAGCTGCTGTGTTTGATAAAGCTCTTACCACTTTTTAATAAGAGAAGGTCAAAGTCGGAGTCAGAACCTGGCTATTCCTCCTCAGTTCACCTTTGACTGGAGAGATTTAATTGATCACACAACATGTGTTTTTTGTCAGATAACTTCTCTATGAATG
>NW_009647676.1:1179661-1189304 GCF_000708025.1 Charadrius vociferus
CTGCTGCTCGTAGCCATTCACAGTTTCCAGCAACAATTATTTTCTGAAGTCTTTGGTTTCCACCTAGACCACTTTTCTTCTCTTAACTCCCTCTTTTTTCGCAGACTGAGAGGTGCCAGGTCTGGAATTTGCATAGTACTTTTGAAATCTCTAGAATGAAATGCCTGATTGAGCTGGCAAAAAACACACAGTCATGGTATAAAAAATTGGACTTCGGCCATTGCCACCTCCTGATGTGGAGGTGCCTCCCTGCCCTGGGCAGTATTGCCTTGACGATGTGTTTCGTTACATTTGAGAAGTGTGAGTAGTGAACCACAAGGAAGCTTTCAGCATTGCAAAAACCGTAGGGCTTGGTTTCAGATAACTTGCATGTGGCTTGTGCAAAGGTCTTTTCTTCTCTCGCCATTTAGTGCTTGCTAACCGAGAACCAGGAGCTGTTTGTGTTTTCTCATTATTCGAGATGAGGACTTTCCAAATTGTTTCACATGCCAGTAAGTGCTCTCTTCGGTAACCAAAAACACACCTTGGAGGTGGCAAACACACAGCATGTTACTGGTTTTTCTTTACAGTAAATATTTGATACATATCAATGCTTTTTCTGATTTGATTGAACTGCCAACTTGCAAACTACCTGGGGTAAAGTATCCAAGCTGTAGCGAGTTTGGTTTTTATCTGTCTAAAAAGAAATTTGGCATGTAAATTCAAAGGAAATTGTGTTAGAGAATAAGCTTTTTTAGGGTGCCTATATAATACTGAGAATTCAGTGTTTAATTGAATGTCATTGCAACCTAGTTTTTGTTTTATTTAATTACATTGCATGATTAGATTAGTGGATCAGAATCTTTGGGCAGCCTAAAGCACAGCAAGTGATCTCTTTAAAACAGACAATGCCCTTACGGCTTAGACATCCCTGGTCCTCTGAACAGTCAGTGAGGAGCCAGTGCGATAGTCTTGCTACAGTGGTTGGGCTGTTCTTGGAGTGACATCTTCACCAGAGAGCTCCAGCTCAGACAAGTTTTCGTTACTTTGTCTGGGCTGGGTCTGTGCATAGCCACAGCAAACCGAGGCCAAACACAAACCAGCCAATCTCTGCATGAAAAATACTCCATACTGACGCAGTTTTCCATATCTCTCTCTTTCAGTCTCAAGGAGACTGATCTTGGGCTCACATCGTTCTTGTTGGCATCCCAAGGATTCTTGGAGGCCACTGTAATGTCATCACTTTTTTCTCATAGGACTCACGTGGAAAATGGTGAAGAGGAGATGTTAATGGCAGAAGATCACGGGCCTGATTTGATTAATTCTCAGGATTTTAGGAGGCAAAGCAGTATCAGCAGAAGCAGTTTAGCATATAATCACTGCAAGGAGGAGGAGAGAGAACACCCAATAACCCATGAGAGTTTGGATTATTTGCCTTCACACAGTAAAGTTTATAAGAAGTGGCTACAAGAGAAAACATACAGGTAAACTTACCTTAAATGCTGTTAAGTTGCTTCTAAACTATGGGTAATTTGGACAGTCCAAAGAGATGTCTGATAGCAGAAGGAATTAAGAAAACATTATTTATTGTTTCTGTACGGAGGAAAATACTTTAATAGAATGTAAAAGGCTGCCAAGTGGCAAGCAACTTTGATTAAAAGCATTTTTTGAAAGTGCTTACGCCTTTGCTCTTAAAAAATTATTGAATATGCAAAAAAATAGGTGTTACTAACTACTCAATGTATACAACTTAAAAGGAAGAGACTTTGCAGAGGTTTGGGGGAATGTTCTCTTACTGAGACTTTTCTTGCAATTCACTGCCTCTTAAGTGTAATCTGTAATCGTGTTTGAATCTCAGTAGGGGTGCTCTAGTCCTAGGTGAAACGAGAAGTAAATCAGAAATTATTATTGATGCACAATTATTATTAGAAATGTAAGTTTAGGAAAGACAGAAGCTGAAGGTAAAGGTTTTCACATTTATGATAGCTGCTCAGTGCATTAGTTGCAGTAGCAGAAAAGAGGAATTACTTTGAAATGAGTTCCGAGTGCTCTACTGAATGCTTAATTACTGAGTCACATAATTTAATTTTGAGATGGCATCGAACAATCAGCATCTGAAAGCAGATTGCACTGCTACTTATATATTAAAAAAATAAAATCCAAACCAAAACCAACAATCCAACCATGTTCCTTACCCAAACTGAAATGGCTTTTACCTGAAGGTAGAATTTTGTTGATGGAATACTTTTTAAAGAGAGATTGGCAAAACAAGCCTCCTGCTCATGCAGCCACAGTTAGTAATCAAAATGCTCTAAAAATGGAACTTGCATGCTTGTGAGAGGAAGCGTGGAAAATAGTCCTGTGCTATAGGCTGAGAGGTAACTGTGTTTTCCTGTTTCTAGAAAAGAGTGGGATCGATGGCTGCTGATGGGGCTAATTGGAACGGCAGTTGGAGTGCTGGGGTTTTTGATTCATCAGATCATTGACTCTCTTGTCAAATTGAAATGGGACCTGGTGGAAAATTACCTGCAGGTGAGCAAGAGAAAGTCAGAGTCACCTCTTCTGGGTTTTTTAGAAAATCCACATTGTAAAGTTTTAGCTGACTAGAGATGCTGTCTGTCTAGGTGGGTGAGGACGTCAGATATCCTGCGGTGCTTAGTGTCAGCACGCTTTGGTGTCATTTACTACAACTTAGCCTATAGTACAGTATAATATCTGATGGTGTTCTTCTCATGAGACTGATGAAGGCAGTCTTTAAAATATTATGGCCGCCTTCTTCCTTCTTGTACATAAGGGGCACGTGCTGCTTTAGGTATTGTTGATGTCCGAGGGAAGGGATTAAGTTTCTCTTAAGGTACTTAGTGAATATGGAGCTGGTATCAGATATGTTATTTCGTTCTATGTCTGAGGCAGGTATCTTTTGCTAATGCTGTAATAGATTATTGTGGAACGATTAATTTGTCCTTGATGAGTATCATCATCTCTGTGATAACTGGGATGGTGGTGGTAAAATCACTGAACAGCTAAAACCGATGTAAATGTTACGGCATCTCTGACCCTGACTGCTTGTTTTTCTCGCCTGTAGAGAGAAGAAGGTGGTAAAATTTTCACCTGGTTTGTGATATCTGTGGTAGATAGTATGAATCCTGAAGAGTTTCTTATAAGAAAGGGGCTTTGAGCTTTTGTTCCCGCTGAATCCTGACCAGGGAGGGTCATCCTGGCATCCTGTCAGCCGGTGCTGGGGGCAGGGGGGGTGCTGTATAACCATCAATCATGGTGTGCAGCCAGCAGACACAGCAATTTGTGCAGAAGGGGACCAGGGTCTGGGCTTAGGGTGCTTTTGTGCTCAGCAATGGTGGCAAGGACCTGCCGGAGATGGTCCCCGGCACCTGGGGGACAAATTACCCATGACTCAGCAGAGGCCACAACCCAGATCAAGCTCCCGAGGGAGGATGAAGCTCTGCAGATTTGGGGCTGCAGGCGGTGCCTAGGGCCTCTCGTGGAAGCTGGAGCATGGCAGATGAGCTCCTTGTCTGCACAGATATGGTAGGATAGCTGACGCTGCTGGAGCGCTGCAGTGGCTAGATACAGGTTCTTTAGGAAGGACATACCAGAATGGTTAGGAGGGGCAGTTGCTCTTTTTTGTGAGAAAGCAGTGGGAATGGATGGAACTGCCTTGGGACAGATGAGAATCAGCTGAGAGCTTGTGGATCAGGGTTAGAGGGCATACCAACATGTGTGATGTTGTCGTGTGTGTCTGCTATAGACTGCCAGCTCAGGAAGAATTGGACAAGGCTGTCTTCAGACAATTGCAAGAAGTGTCATGGTCGCTGACCCAGATCCTCATGGGTGTCTTTGGCCAACCACCCCAGTATCTGCTGGAAGGACAATACAGCAAGGCACAAGCAATCCTTGACGTTTCTGGAGTGCATTGATAACAACCTCCCAATAGATGATTGAGAAGCCAATGAGGGGACACATTCTGCTGGACTTTGTACTTACAGGCAAGGCAAGACTGGTCAGGGATGTGAAGGTTGGGGGCAGCAGTGACCATGAGATGGTGGCATGCAGGATCCTGAGGTGAGGGGAGAAAAAGCAAAAAGCAGGATCACAATTCTGGACTTCAGGAGAGCACTTTAACAGACAGCTGCTTGGAAGAATTCCAGAGGAAACCATCCTGGAGAGAATAGGGGTCCAAGAGGGCTGGTGGTTTTCAGGGATTATCTCCTCCATGGTGAAGAACACTCTATTCCAATAAGCAGGGTGTCAAGCAAACAGTGGCAGGAAGCTCCTCACAAAACTCAAACATAAAAAGGAAGCTCACAAGAGGTGGAAGCAGGGACAGGTGACCAAGGAGGAATACAGAGACACTGTCTGAGTGTGCATGGAGTTGATTCTGATACGGGATGTTGAAGGGCAACGAGAAAGGAAGGTGTCTACAGGTACATCAGCAGCAAAATGAAGACTAGGAAAAATGTGGGCTTGTTACTGAACTGGGTAGGGGACTTGGTGACAAAGGACTTGGAAAAGGCCAAGGTACTCCCAAGGAGGAATACAGAGACACTGTCTGAGTGTGCATGGAGTTGATTCTGATACGGGATGTTGAAGGGCAACGAGAAAGGAAGGTGTCTACAGGTACATCAGCAGCAAAATGAAGACTAGGAAAAATGTGGGCTTGTTACTGAACTGGGTAGGGGACTTGGTGACAAAGGACTTGGAAAAGGCCAAGGTACTCGATGCCTTCTGTGAGGGAGCTGGCTGATGTTATTGTGAGGCCACTCTGAATTACCTTTGAAAGGTCATGGTAATTGAGGAGAGGTTCCTGAGGACTGGAGGAAGTGAGTGTCACCCCTATCTTCAAGAAGGATCTAGGGAACTACTAGCCAGTCAACCTCATCTTGACCCCGGGAAGGTGATAGAGCTAATGATCCTGGAAACCCTTTCTAACTGTATGAAGGACAAGAAGGTGATTTGGGGTACTCAGAATGGATTTACAGTGGGTAACAGCCTTCTACAGTGAGCTGACTGGAGCAGTGGATGTTGTTTATCTTGACTTCAGCAAGGCTTTCATCACTGAGTCCCATAACATCCTCATAGACAAACTGATGGTGTATGGGTTAGATAAATGGACAGTGAGATGGATTTAAAACTGGCAGATCTGCTGGGCTTAAAGCATTATGATCAGTGCTATGAAGTCCAGCTGGATGTTGGTCACCACAGGTGTACCCCAGGGGTTGATACTGGGGCCAAACACTGTTGGATATCTTCACTAATGACCTAGGTGGTGGGACAGAGTGCACCCTTAGCAAACTTGCAGACAAAAACAAAACTAGAAGGAAACAGTGCTTGATGGACCAGATGATTGTGGTGTTATTCAGCCAACAGCCTCCTAGGCTGCATTAGGAGGAGTGCTGCCAGCAGGTAGAGGGAGGTGATCCTTCCCCTCTATTCAGTACTGGTGAGGCCACGTCTGGAGTACTGTGTCCAGTTCTGGGCTCTCCAGTACAAGAGAGACATGGATGTGTCCTCTGCTATTCTGTGAAATCAAGATAATGGTATAGTGCTTCCAACTGCTGAAGGATGGATCTCAATCACTTCACAGAAATGCAAGGGAAGACCTACTCTGTGGAACAGATGGAAGCTGAATATATCAGAGGGAACAGCCAAGAAACGAACAAGTTTAGGTTTTCCATGAGGAAAGTATGTGTAATTCTCTTGGAATATTATTTCCCTGGGGTTTCTTATATACAAACTATATGTATGTTTATAAGATGTATAAACAGTGGATTAATACACATGCATACATGTATATATGCATTTGTGTGTATATACATGCCTGTGTGTATATATACACACTAAAGTAGAAAGAAACACACTAAAGTAGAAAGAAACCACAGTTTGACTCCAGGGCATGTATTATAAAATTTGTCCGATTGTATTAAACTAATACAGAGGGACAGGAGGTAAGCTCTCACAGGCTCTGACATCAGTACAAATACGTAATTCCTGCCCTGGAAGACCTTCCCATCTAAATACCTCCTTCAGCTGCGGATGAGCAAAACTCATTTTCGTGCACTTTGCTTTGCTGTTCAGCTGCACTGCACGATGCACTTACAAAAGCCTTGACGGGACGTGCTGCCGGGAAGGCTTCGGTGACCGGCTGTAACACTGTGACCTCAGAAATGCAAGGGATGTGTTTGACCTGCTCACACAATGAATCACAGCTGAGCACTGCGGAAGGCGGCAAAGTATGTGGGAGCTGAGGAGTTCTGGAGACAGCACGGCTGCGGTCAGCCAAAGCACAAACAAACAAACCAAAAACCCAGGGAGACTGAAACGTGTTTTTTAAGTGTGAGGAAGGCCTAATATGAGAGATGTCCTTTTGGTTAAAATAAAGCAGGAGAGAGCTTGCTCGCATATATTCTGTCTACTAGTAACAGCTGCAAATTCAAAAAGGTAATTACTGATGTAAGACTTTGAAGACTCCATTCAGGCAAAATGTCTCCTGAAGACACCGTTTAGTGTTTTCTTGTGCGTGTTCTTAAGATCCTTTAACTCTGCCTCTGACCTGAAAAGGGCTTTGATGAGTAACAACATATTCTTTATAGTGTTTTTAGAGATAGGCAAAAGTCATGGCAAAAGCATGAGCTGATTCTGAGTGTCATCAATCACCTTACCATTGCTCACTCCCATCCTTCTGAGGACTGAGCCTGCACTGCTTGTTTTAGTTTTTCCCTATGGTACACCTTCTGCCTGCAGAAATCTGTGGGACAAAAGATTGTTGAAAAGTGGGACCTGGTCTGTGGGTGCCAATGTAGTAATGTATTTGTCAACTGAACAGGATGGCAAGGTCCACATGACCTGGCTGTGTGCACTTGGGATTGGGCTGGCCATGGTGGTTCTCTCTTCAGGCTCAGTGCTGGTAAGTTTTACATCTCCTACACAACAAGCCTATAAAGCTGTGATAAACCAAATCTCTTGCTCTTCCAAATACTGGTTAATTCAATATTTTATTTAAAAAAACCCTGTCTATTATACAGCCCAATTGGGGAGGTCTTTCTTAACCTTCAGCCTAAAGTTGGATTCCACTGCCTATAACTTGTATAAAAGTGCCTGGGGTGAAATCAGTGCTGGTGGTGATGCAATTTACACTTAGCACATGGTGTTTATAAAATAAACACAAGCATCAGCTGGTGTAACTAGTGAAAACTTGGTGTTTGGAAGGGGCCTAAGCCAAAGACCATCAGTCCATATAAAAGTTACTGTTGGTTTTAGATTGATCTTTTTGCTGTGCTATGTGGGTCTCGCTTGTAGCTCAGATCAGTACTTTCACAAGGCAGCAAGGCTAAAACATCGAGCCTTTCTGTCATTTATTGTCCTGCTGCCTTCAATTTAATTATAGACAGGCAGTTAACAGCATAGGTGAGAGAACAAGTGAAAGTTTTACTGAACTTACCCCAAAATCCAGCAACAGCAGGAAGGGAGCTTGCTGTTATATGGGTAATAACTGACCAGTTTTAAGCTATCTAAAGTCTGAACTGACTGGACAAACAATGCAGGTTCACCTGTACACCCTGCCCTGCAGACAGCCTGTGCAAAGACAAGAGGCTGGTTGGCTTCAGGCATTGGGGAGGATGGCGGGGGGCTGAGGCAGGGGCCATCAGTCATTTTCTTCTCTCATTACCCCCAGAATATGTATAGCAACACTATCGGGAGCTTGAATTTTTGTGTGTAGCCAGAAGTTTTATATGTGTCTAAGTTGTCTGTTAATTCTGGGAAAGTTTGTTCATGAACAGAGCAAGGTGGGGGCTGGACTTAAAAACCGTGTCCATAGACACATCTAACATCTAATGATTGTTGACTCTGTTTCTCCTTTTTTCTTTTTTCTTTGCAGTTCTTTTGCCCAGCAGGTTCACCATCTGGCTTGCCAGAAATCATTGGGTATTTGAATGGCACTTCTATTCAACATCTTTTTAACATCAAGACCTTTTTAGGGACATTTGTCTCATGCGTGCTGGCTGTAGCCTCTGGGCTCTTCTGCGGGCCAGAAGGTCCCATGATCCATTTGGGGTAAGAAATAGGAGACAAAAGTTAAAGCTATCGGGCTGAGGATATGGGTTTGCACTGTCTGTCTTGGTGGCAGTGCTGGCTTAAAGAAATACCCTGCATTGGGAGCTCTTTTCACCTGTGCTGTCCCCTCCTTTGCATTAGCCATGCAGTGAAGCAAAACATTTTTTCACTGCGTGTTTGAAATACTGGTTTGGTTCCCTAGTACAGTTCCCCATGAGGCTCAGCAAGCAGTTATCTGGATAACTGCAGTCAGTTTTGTTTCTGAAAAGCAACCTGGCCTGCTGGCTGCTTTGCATCTTGTATAACTGCTTTTGCCTATGCGAGGTTTGTATAAAAATAAAGCCAGTCTCAAGGGGCTGCACACAAAATCATAGAATCATAGAATGGTTTAGGTTGGAAGGGACCTTGAAGATCATCGAGTTCCAACCCCCCTGCCATGGGCAGGGACACCTCCCACTGGACCTGGTTGCTCAAAGTCCCATCCAGCCTGGCCTTGAACACCCTCAGAGATGGGGCCTCAACAAGTTCTCTGGGCAACCTGTTCCAGTGCCGTACCACCCTTAAAGTGAAAAATTTCTTCCTAATGTTTAATCTAAATCTACCCTTTTCCAGTTTAAAGCCGTTCCCCCTCGTCCTATCACTACATCCCTTGTAAAAAGTCCCTCTCCATCTTTCCTGTAGGCCCCCTTTAGGTACTGGAAGGCCACAATAAGATCTCCCTGGAGCCTTCTTTTCTCCAGGCTGAACAACCCCAACTCTCTCAGCCTTTCCTCATAGGAGAGGTGCTCCAGCTCTCTGATCGTCTTTGTGGCCCTCCTCTGAACCTGCTCCAAGATGTCTGTGTCCTTCTTATGTTGGGGACTCCAGAGCTGGATGCAGTACTCCAGGTGGGGTCTCACAAGAGTGGAGCAGAGGGGCAGAATCACCTCCTTTGACCTGCTGGCCACACTTCCGATGCAGCCCAGGATACAGTTGGCCTTCTGGGCTGCAGTTGCACATTGCTGGCTCATGTTGAGCTTCTCATCAATCAGCATGCCCAGGTCTTTCTCCTCAGGGCTGCTCTCCAGCCATTCCCTGCTGAGCCTGTATTTGTGCTTGGGATTGCCCCGACCCAGATGTAGGACCTTGTACTTGGCCTTGTTGAACTTCATGAGATTTGCATGGGCCCACCTCTCCAGCCTGTCCAGGTCTCTCTGGATGGCATAAGGGGGCAACAGTTTTACAGGCACCTCCTGTAAGTGGCTGTGCGAGGCATGCAGTGATGGATAGGTGGCCCCTTGTGGTCTGTGTCTCCAGCTTGCGAACATGGCAGCCACCACTGCCAGCTAAGGGCGACCACACAAGCCAGGCATGGCTTTGCAAGCTCTGCAGATGGCAGGCGGCAAGTCAGGTTGGAGCTGCTTGTTGTTCGTACAGTAGCGTAATACTATGTTCATAAGTAGGGAAAAGTAGACTTTAGAGTCATTTTGAAGGATAATGTTTTTATCCCCCCTTGCTCTATACAAAGAAAGAGAATCCCCATCACTCTATGGTGGTCCAGGGACGTGTGAGAAGGGGAGAGGAGGGTTGCCCAGTCCTGCTCTGTAGATCAGAG
>NW_009647676.1:1189501-1215363 GCF_000708025.1 Charadrius vociferus
GCGGTTCTTAAAATTTACCGTGTTGGAATACAGCCAAACTTAGTAACTGCAGATCAGATTTTAGGCTTTTCTGTTTTGGTAAGTGACACGATTTCCTTTATTCACCATTTAAAGGAGAATCCTGCTGCGCTTTATTACCATTATTAAACCATATCTTGAGTAGACATGGTAAAATTGGTCTCTGCTAGTATGGTATAGATTTTTTGTTGGCTGCTTTGCTGTTTTATTTCTGATCCTTTTTGGTTTTGGAAAGTATTTATCCTTGAGGTTTGTTCTCTTCCTCTTCACCACCCTGACCAAACCTATCGTCCTCCCCACCACCCTTTCACATTTTCTGTTACTCCGTGGGTTTATATTTATTCATTTATTTGCACCAGAGGTGCAGCACCCTCGGGGATGACTCAGATGTTCAAAAATAGGAGTGTATGGTTAGTCAGAGGCAGCCACAAACCTTCCAGACAATGATTACTAAGGTTTAACTTTCCCTTTAGGTTTCTTTTGTTTTCTTCGCCTTCAGACATTTGTCTCCAGGAGCTCAGAGACTGCAGCTGTGATTTTTTTTCTTTTTTTTTTTTTTTCCTTTGTGCTGGGTTGGTAATAGTGATGCGTGAGCCAAAGAATTGAATCATATTTCCATGAAGAAAGTCAGCAACGTATTAACGTGATGCCTTTTCAAAACATAGGAATTAAGAGCTAGTTTAATTTAATTTAGCTGGAACCCTCCACCATTTTTATTAAACATAAACACACGTAAGTTGCTAAAAGCCTCTCAGAGATTCGTTAAGGCTCCTAATTTAAGTCTTGTAGAAAAGTCTTCCAAGATTATACAATGAATAGATTTTTCATTTCACTAAGGGTTTGGATTTTTTTTTTTTTATTCCCCATTTAAATGTAGTTTGAAGTGCTGCCTTGGAACACACTGTAATAATTTAAATCATTACACATCTTCTGTTAGAAGTATGGCTCTTCTGGCTGCCACGGCCATTAACCTGGGAACAGACGATTGAAACGATGGGCTATAGTCTGACGTGTCACCACACTTGGGTAGACATTAACATGCAGTTCTTCAAAAGGCATTTTGTGGTCTATCATCACAACCCTCTTTGCAAAAGAGACAAATATTTAAGTCTCTCAGTCAAGAATCTGAAAGTCTTTGGTAGTCTCCTGCTTTATGTCAATGGGACTTTGCATATTTAAAAGATGTGTTCAACATTTTCCATGTTTAAATCTGTTGAAACCAATCTAGCTTTGCTGCTGCATGCTGTCTGAGGCTCTGTCCTCCCCTGACTTTAAACCGTGGCTGATTTATGAATAATTTACCAAAAGAGTGCTCTCAATTATACAACATCACTTTTAGTGCTCTCCTGGGTTGTGGCCTGAGCCAGCTGGAGTCGGACACCCTTGGCATCCACCTCCCGATCTTCACCAGGTTTCGGAATTCAGCTGATAAGTAAGTGATGAGCAGAGCTGTGGGGCTCTGGGGGGGCCACCTTGCCATCTGCTCTCGGTGCCCTGGCGTTGTCCAGCAAGTTGCCGGTGAGCCCATTGCATCTGGAAGGGAAACAAAGATGCTGCTCCAGCAATATTTCAGCCTTTCTGCTGCTTGTCACTTTGGAACGGGGAAAAAAACACCCAGTCTAATTAAAAGAAAGTTGTTTAATTAGGCAACTTTAAAGTTCTTAAATTAAAAGAAGGTTCACAAGTTGTTTTACTGAATGTTTGTGAAATAATACATTAATACTGAAGACCTTTTCCCATTGCCTTCTGGGTTGTATAAGGAGGGAGAAAAATGCAGGATTTTTACACATGGGCTTTGTCCTCAAATAAACGATGCTGGCCTGGGAAAAAAGAGATGATGGAGATTGCACAATGTGTGCAGGGGCCCTTGCTTTATTTTTCTAGTTTTGAAAAAGTAAATTGTTTGTGACACTTTTTAATCTGGCTCTTCTATGCTTATGCGTGTCTGCGATACCTCTGCTAAGCTCTCTCTTGTGAACAGTTCTATGGAAATTAATGAGATTAGTTTCCAGAAAAAGAAATTGCAAACCATTTTATGTCTTCTGGATGTTATTTATTGTCATGTTGACATACAAAACCCTATACAATACTGTTTTGTATCTTTTTTTTCCTCACTTTAGAAAAAAAAAGACTCCCATGTGTTAATTTCCTAAAGAAACACAAAGAATTCAAATGAACAGCCACTGTGAACTATCTGTAGCTTAAAATAAAAAAGTACTAAAGGGAAGATACAGGATCTCCTTTGCCTTTAGCCTTTTAAGATCAGTCATTTAAATAAATCTGAGACATGCTGGTTAAACAAAATGTTAGTCATGGAACAAATCAGCAATTGTGGTAAGAGAAACAGCAAGAACTTTTGTTTTTCTCTGCAGGATCCAGTTATAGTATAATTCGAAAGAAGTGTTAGCTTGCAGTCAGGAACCGTCCTGGGTGAGACAGGTTGTGTGGAAATCCCCTTCACAGGGAGGGTTGTTGGTGAGCAGCAGAGACAAATATAAGCCTAAGCAAGACCTCGCTTCTTTACAAACACCAGGATGAAAGATTCCCACTCCCCTGGTATCTTTTGGAGTTTAGTAGGCTCAAGAGATGTGCCCTCTCCAGGTACAGTCACAGGCAGAGCAGTAACTCAGCAAGGGTTAGGATGTTGAAGGATCTTAAGGTGTCCCTCTGTTGGGCAGCTATAGTGGATGTGTAGGAGGGGTCCAATTTAATTGTTGATACTACTAGTGGGGCATGTAGCATGTGCAACTGACTGGAGCAAGAAGTTGGCGACGTCCAAGCAAAGCTCTCCCAGCTTTTACTGTGGTGTGCAGTACCTTTTGTATTCCCTGCTTCTGAAAACAATGTCACTGTGAAGATACAACGTGTAAGTAAAAATACATGTTCAAGGGTGCCTAACTCAGCTTTTGTGAGTTGGGAAATATCGGACATGAAGTTGTCTACATAGCTTTACTGGTGAGTTTTGTTAAGGGCTTTGACACATGAACTCTCTAAGCTTTTCCCTTCTGTCCATTATCCTCATTGCCATCCGTCTTTGTACTGATAAAATTTGTGGATGCCACAGATAAGTCAAAAGGGCCCCCTAATGTTTGGAGATGACTCTGATCTGTTGGGGTTTTCTTTGCTGAGAACTTGGCACTTCTTAATATTAAAAGTACCCAAGTATTTTGTGTACTTGTTGACTCCAGCTAGTACTGAATGCTCAGCATTTCTGCAAAGTATCCCTGAGGTCTCAGGTAGCACATCCAGAGGATGCAAGTTTTATAAGCTGGGAACACTGGTGATTAGTGCATCGTATGTATCAGCATCACACCCCAGTGTGCCCCACAAAGGCTGGACTTGCATCTAATTTTCTGAGGCAGAATTCAAGCATCATTTTATTTCCTCTTTCTATATCCTTCCCTCTGTTTTGCACACTGTGGCCTTCCTTAAAAATGTAACATTTGTCTGAGGCAGAATGTTGTTTTCATATAATGCAATGGGTGCTTTGGAAAGAAAATTGTGTTGTGTGTGGGAAAGTGAATAATAATAAATGTATAAAGGACGACTGTCCGTTAATGCCTTTCTTTACAACACTACAATTATTTTTTTAATTTTTTTTCTTTTTCTTTCTTTTTTGTTCTTTTTTCTTTTTTTTTTTTCCCTTTACTGGAATTGTCTCATAGTGCTGATATCTGACATTTGAGCTCCTAGTGCAGTTTACAGCAACAAAATTTTGTTGTTCTTCGTGGTGTATGTGAGCTCCATGCCTTTACAGGGAGGGAGACAAGTCATATATGTTCCCTGGGGATTTCTCAGACATTTATAGACTGAGGTGGCATGTTGAGCCTACAGGCTCTGGGGCTGTACTCTGATTCTCTAGTGAATCCCAAACTTTCTTATCTTTTTTCCCCTGCAGTATTTCACCCCTGTGACTGCACTGCTTCCAGGGTATGAAGTGGCCCGTCTGCCTGGCGTTAGCCTGGTCGGCACTAGTTCAGCAGCTCGCTGGCACGGTGCAGTGGTCCCCGCGCGATGTCACAGGATTGAGGGTTTTGTCACGGCCAGAGGTCAAGACGGACAGACCTGAACTTGAATCCTAGAGATGCAAGGCACTGTCATAACCCTAAAATAAACCAACAGGTCTTTAAATTCAGCCCCATAAACCCAGCTTTGGCAGGAAACAGTGTTTATGGAGGGTTTTTGTTCCTGTGTTTTTTTTCCCCTGTTACCCAAATTTTGACTCTTCTACCCGTTGCAGGCGCAGTTTCATTACGGCTGGTGCGGGAGCAGGGATAGCTTCGGTATTTCGTGCCCCCATCGGTGGGCTCTTGTTCACATTGGAAGAAGTGTCTTCGTTCTGGGACATCAGGCTGGCCTGGCAAACCTTCTTCTGCTGCTTGATGGCTACCTTCACCACGGATTTACTGTCCTCTTCTCTCTATGGGTTTGTTTACAGAGGTCATTTTGGATTTTTTGAAGCAGAGAAAAGAATTATATTTTGGGTACGTACTGTGTGGGCGTGGGAGGAAATAGATGCAGGGTTTTAGGCTTGTCTCTTTCAGCATTGTTGCTGAGGGAGTAGTGGGGAAAGGGGCCTGAGAAAAGGAAAGGATGGTACATGTACAATTATTGGATCAGTGGATATGGATGCCTTCGCACTTTACATCTGGTAATCACTTACATACAACACAGAGTTAGTTTATTCCAAATTAAAGTGAACAAATAGACAAAGCATCTACTGTTTGCTTATTAGCTAATCGTAGAAGTTAAGATAATTTTCTGGTTTGGTGCTGGATAGGAGAGGGATACTTTGAAGTAAAGGGAAAAGCAAAGAAACTTAAATAGGGTGTCCTTTCCTTCTGTAGTTGGCTTGAGGTCTCCGTTGTTGCTGCAGACATTGCTGTACTGCGCCCCTGTTCCCTCGTGCTTACAGATTAAACATTTGAAAACATGTAATCACTGTTTGTTCCTGGTTGCACAACAGAGGTGACCTTCAGCCTCAGCTGCCTTTACTTTATTCTTCCACCACAACACAACCTTGATCTTTGAATTTTATCTTGTGTCCACCTAAAAATAGTTGCTTTTATTATCACGTCTTTTGCTTATTTGTGTTGGAAGATGATTCAATAGCGATGTGCAGGTATCATGATCTTCACTTCGTCTTGCCTAAATATCTTTCTTTGTATTTGACTTGAAGATTAATTAGAAAGCTAGAAATAAAACCCTGGTTTTCTGAATCCCAGTCCACTTTTTTGCTGCTAAGTAAATTTTTCCTAAGGTAATTCCCTGATCACTTTCATTGATCTCTGAATTTCTTCTGGCTTGTACCTCTCTAGCAATGCAGAAAACGGAGATTATGGTATTTTCCACATGTAGGCATACCTTGGTTGGGAAAATCTGCCACATTTTTTTCTGTGCATGCTTCCTGATATAATGAATTTGCATATGCTGTGCAAAAGTGCTTGGGGTATATTTGCTTTACCACAAATTTAGCTGGTGCAAACAGAGGAGACATTGGTTTTTCAACCTAAACCCTTTTGTGGACCAACTCATAGCGCAGTCCCCCAAACTGTTGCAGTGACACAACTGAGAAATTAAAAATTTCTGACAGAAACGTGAGGCTACATGGACAGGGAATAGGTCAGCCCTTCTGAAGCCAGATTAATTGCTGATGCCAAAGTATTGTGTAATGAACAGCTGCGTGCACAGGGGAGAGTGGATTCGCTTCAATTGCTATTTTACAATAAGCATTGCTCTTTTAACGCTCCTTTCAGGATGTTTTCTGAAAAGACTGGTGGATTCTGTTTACTTCTGTCTTCTCTTAGGGTCAGTAGAGGGAAAAGCTACCTAAAATTTTTATCAACATGACTTCTGGCAGCGTTCAATAGTTTTTGGCTCTCAATGTGGTACAGATAACCAGAAACATTTTCATTTCACTGAACATGGGGCTCAGGGGAAATTTTGCTCCGTTCATGTTTCGTGGCATTAACCAACACAGTTTACAGTGGATAAACTCTGAGTTGAAAGCTTGTGGGTTATGTTTCTCAAGAAAACTATTTGTTTTCTTTAGTTTCATTCCACCTAACATAATGTTACAAGGGGAATTTATTGTACTCCAGAGCATGAGATTTTCAGGAAGCTTCACTTTGTTTTTATGTGGACCATTGGGTTATTTGTAAAGGTGAAATTTGCTCTGTAGGTAACAGATTTTTCTTGATGACTGGCCAAAGCCTGTGGTTGATACTACAACAAAAACGAACATTACACTGTGCCACGTTTCATTCCCAGTGTGTGGAGCACTCACTTGACTTTACCTTTATTGCCACACACATGCGGTATAATGTGCATATATTACTTTAAAACAAACATCTCAGTATATCTTTCCCTTAGGAAAAATGGAGCTAGAGAGGGAAAACAATAAAACCATGTATGCCCATTTTTAGTTTTAGTGGATTGGAATTAAGTAAAACGTAATGCAAGATATTTGGAACAGTAAAAGGGCTTGTGCACTTGCTCAAGCAAATTAAGGAAGACTGACAGTTTCTCCTATCTGCTACCCCCAAGATTATAGCAGTTTAAGGTTGCTTTTGCGGGCAGCCTTTGACACGTGCCCTTACTGCTTCTTGCCACTTTGCTTTTTGAGCGTTTCGTGATTTCTTACTCCGTCCAGATCCTAATATTGACAAAAAGCTGTGTAACTCTAAGCCTGGGCTAAGGATAATATCCTCACAGCTTTTAATAGATTGCCACCGATGTGTTGACCCCTTTTTGTTGACTGGAAGATAAAATTAAAACATGATATTGCTCTCACCCTTGCTGCCTGCTGAGGAATCAAGCAGAAAATTCAATTAGTATTCCAGCTGCCAGGTTATATTCTGCGTTTGTGATTTGTTGTTCTGTGAGTTGTTCCAGATCAGCATCAATTTTCACTGTTTTACTTATAAATGATCTCAGTGTGCAGGGATGCAGGTTGACACTTAATAAATGAACTTTCCCAAATTATGATGTAGATATAGACACAGTGAGCAAAGCTCTGGTTCAGTAGAGTATTTTGAAGTGTTCATTAAGGCCAATATGTCATGTTATTTGGATGTAACTTGAAGTGCTGAGTGCTTGTGGTAAGTGCAGTGCATCATAGAGGTTTCTGCTATGTGTGCCAACACCACTGTCTACCTGCTGGTTCCACTCCTGTGAGGTGTGCAAGACGAGTACACCATCTCTCATGCGATCAGCTTTAAATTAATTAGCTGAGCTCCCTAAACCGCAAGGAAAGATTTATTTCCTGTATGGAAATTACTTTGTGGTATCAGGTTTTGTAAGAGATGGTGCAATATTTCATGTCACTGACAGGATGCTTAGAACATTTTTGTTTTTCCTCTTTTCTTTGACTCAGGTTAAGAACTTGCTGGATGTGAACATCTTGGCCTTCATTCCCACCATCCTTCTTGGAATGCTTGGAGGTCTTCTGGGAGCTCTTTTTGTTTCCCTAAATATAAAGATTAATAAATTACGTATGCAGTTCTTTAATTCAATTCCAAAATTATCCCTTAGAAAAACAAGCAAGCTGTTGGAAACTGTGCTCATCCTTGTAAGTAAATAATACGGTTCTCTTGATTATATACTATTTACAGTGGCTAATGAGGGCAGGTCATAAATTGGCTGGATGGAAAAATGGATCTCACCTTCTGGTACTTCATAATGTGCAAGACAGTACAACAAACATGGATTTCCAAAGTACATATAGGTATTTGTTATTGGTGGGTATATAAGAATGGAGAAGACTTGGTTTGGTTTGGTTTTTTGTTTTGCTTTTTAATGGTTGAAGTATTTTACCTGTAGAGTTGCTCTCCCACTGCTGCTCTACTCTGATGATACTACAGCAATTTAGCGACACGTAGCTGTTATGTTAGTGTGCTTTTGCATTTGTTTGCAGTCTGTGGAGGGCTGTCACAAATAGATTTCATCCATTTTTCTCCTTTTTTTCCTTGCTAGTGATCAATCCTCTTATTACCCCACACAGTTTGCTCATGTAGCAGAACCAGGTGGACATCCTCCTCCACACCTCTGCACGTGGGCATTTTTTTCAGCTGTCAGGTTGGAAAGAACAATTAGGAGACTGTTACCATAACCATATGTATTTTTGCCTCAAGACAACAAAGGAGATCTCTGCCTGTTGTGAGAAGAATAGATGCATGAAGAATAGATGTTGTTAGGGGGGTTTAAAATTTATGGATAGGTACAGAAAACTTTGTGGAGCTAACTATGTATCTGGAGTCAGTTATCTCTAGTTGTTACTGATGGAGGTCAGCCTGGAGCCTCAAATGTCCTGATAAGGCATGACGAGGCCATTTTACCTCTAGGCTTTGAGGTTCCCATTTGGCATTGTATGGCTTTGGGGAGGGTCATGCCATTGGAATAAAAAGTGTATAGACAAAAGTTTCCCATATTTTGAACATTTTCATAATTTTCAGTTTTATGCTTTGTTTATAACTTAAGTATCTTGTTAAATGCAGAGGAAGAAAACCTTCAGAGCTCTTCTACTGCACTTTTAGTAAATTGTGCACATTTGGGTTTCTCTGCGAGTTTCACTAGTGAATACCTACTTGACATAATTTTTCTTTTTTTCCACCATTTTTGAGGAAACCTTTCTGGGGAGTTTCCAGACCTTTTTAAGTGTTGACATGACCTTTCTTTAAGGGAATCGGTGCATACCAAAGCCCCTTTTTTTTCCTGCTCTCTCTTAGGCAGACTTGCCAGTATGTTTTATGTATGTTATATATATATTTTTACATACACTATTGTATCATTTCTCTTCCCTCCCTCCTGGAGAGAAGGTTGCTCAATTGTAGACCAATGGGTTGGCCATATAGATGCTCTCCTCCCATCCATCCAAACATGCCTTCACCAGCCTCTACTCAGAGCCAACAAAAGGACATAAGCTTCAGAGAAAAGCAATCACCTTGGCTCACATCAGCAAGCTGGATGATACTGGGAGGAAAACAATTAGTATTTTAAATATGAAAAGGGAAAATTTTGGAGCTAAAAATGTGAATAACCATAGGTTGAGGCACATGGTCAACTCTCTGCAAGCTCTCCACAGACTGGTATAGAGATCACAGAATGGTCGGGGTTGGAAGGGACCTCTGGAGATCATCTAGTCCAACCCCCCCACCAGAGCAGGGTCACCTACAGCAGGTTGCACAGGATGGTGTCCAGGCGGGTTTTGAATGTCTCCAGAGTGGGAGACTCCACAACCTCTCTGGGCAGCCTGTTCCAGTGCTCTGCCACCCGCAAAGTAAAGAAGTCCCTCTTCATGTTTAGATGCGCACATTTCCCCATAGGTTGCACTAATTTTCCTCTCCCTAGGGTCAGAAAGAGGACATTTCATTTAGTCATTGAAAGCTGCACGTGCTATGGCAGTCCAGGTCCTCCTTCTCTGCCTAAACCCGCTCGTTGCTTGGAGCAGCATCCTGCTTGTTGGCTTCTTTGTTGGCACATCAGAGGTGAAATCTGCCCTCCGGTCGGAGGAAGAGGAGGAGGAGGAGGGATGCCGGTGAGCGGGCTGTGCCAGAGCAGGGCCATGCTATCCATGACAACTGGATTTTAGCTCCTCTTAGCGGCAGAATGTCGGCTTTTCAGGTTTGCAGCCGTGCCCGTTCAGCATCTCGCTGAGGGGAGACACCTTGAGGAAGCTCCCTCGAAGGGTTTTGTTTCCACGTTTGAAGGCGTGGGCAAGGTAGGTGGGGACCACGGCTTTCCTCAGCTCTTAGGGAGAGTCTTGCCACTTCTCGGTCTTCTTTCGTTGTGCTACAAATTTGCTCCCAGGTCGTGCAACAGTATTCAGGACTTCATGCTGTTGAGCACTGCGATGAGACATCCGAACAAAAATCCAGTATTCAAACCAGCAGAATGAGGTGTAGAGTCCCCTATGTGACTCCCATTAGTCCTGGGTAAACTCCAGGGTTTCCGAAGGACATCTGTTTGTGAGAGGTCAGGTTTGTACAATTATTATTTAACAATTTGGAGCCAAAGCTTGTTGTTTGACAACCACTTCCCGTACTACTGGGAAAGGTTTGGCTTTACATTACAAAAACCTTGCATAAGTTACTTAAACACATACAAACCCCACAGATCCTTATTACTTTTCAGGAAAAAAACCCCAAACAAGCCACAATATAAACCAGAAAGACCCAGTATGTTAGCACATACTGCAGGATTAAATTTAAGATCAGCTATCAAAGATTTAGTGTCAGATGTAAAGAAAATGCCTCCAAAGAGTTATTTTATGTTGTTTAGGAGTGGTGCCTTACTGACTCCAAAAGTTCATGGAGCAGTTAGCGCCTTGCCAGATCATACCTGAAACTGGGAGAACAGTATGTGTTTTGTAGGGTTGTCATGCTTTCAAGAGCTTTTCTGTTTATATATTTTTGTCGTCTTTTTTTTTTTTTTTTACTTTTTTTTAAAATACTGCTTTTTTACATTAACTTTGTAACATGAACTCTAATTCAGACTGTTTTTCCTTTTTATTAGCTCTAGGAGATCCTGCTCAGGTCACAGTCCTTATTTTATTATAACTTGGCAAAAAAACAGCAGGAAAGAAACTGTTTGATCTGAGACAGAACCATACAATTCTTTTTTTTTTTTTTTAAATATATATATATAAACTCACATAATCAGGCAACTGAAAGAAACTATGTCACAATGACTTTAACCAAAAATAATCTTATATAAGCCAGTCTGCATTTAAACTTGGAAAGAACTCATCATGGTATCTTCCACACCCACAACATAACCCGGAGTACCATTCCTTTGACTGGAATTGAATATCTAATCTTCAGCCCATAGATTAGGTGAAGCCGTCTTCCTAAGTGCCCTTCTGCCCCTTGGCCTGCATTTGCTTCTCCTCAATTCATCACCTTTCTCTCTGTGAGGAAATCACAATGTAGATAATGTTTTGCCAAGAATCTGGCAGAGCTATCTTTTCTTTTTCTAATTTTTTTTTTTTTTTATCACGTTGACTAATGCTTCTGTTCCAAAAGCTCAGTGTTTCCATGGGCAGGGTGAATAATTTAAGGATATATGCATGTACACTTATATATTAAACTGTCAAAGCTTTCAAAGGTTACTTGAAAGGATTATTATTTTTTTCTACCTAGCTGTGAAGATAGGCTACTGCTTTAAATATGTAGCCACTGGCTCCAGGCTAGCTGTCCTTCCATCTTGCTTTGGACTTCGGGGCTTTGGCAAAAACTTGACCTGGATTTGAACTGTCCCAGAGTTAAGTTTTCAGAAACAAAACCTGACCTAACCTTTGTGAAGACTGAACTACTCCCCGTTTCATCTATCTCTTGTAGACGCGCTCTGCCCATAAGCTTATAATCTTTGAGATAGAGGGAAACAAAGGCCTGAGATATGGTTGTCTGACAAATGGTCAAAACTGTACACAGCTGCATCCCAGCTTGAGGGTTTCTATAAATGTGCTACCTGAGCTGGTTTATAACAATCCACAGAGTGCATGAAATCTTGTGCTTGAAAAAGATGATGTTATTATGGCTATGTGTTCCAGTAATTTCTCTCCAGATGTCTACTGAAATCTTTTCTAAATCTTTTTGGGTTTTGGGGGGTGTATCCTAGTTTATTTGGGAATGTGAATTGCTCTCAACTAAGCTAAACAACCTTAACATTAGTTTTGAATGAAATATAACCATGTTATATTGAAAAATAGGCATAACCGAAATACAGTCATCTCGGGTAAAAGCTTCCTTTGCTTTTGGTGGATGCAGAGCAGCCAGTGTTAACACCTGCTGCTGCGCTCTATTTCAAACATTTTTGGTTTCATTCATGTTTGCTTTAAAATGGGTATACGGAAAACTAGCAGAAGGACCCGATAAATCTCTTCATCCTTTTGGATCACAATGTGTCTCTACTGTATAGTATGTAATTTTCTTTAGGCATTATAGCTGTCCAGTATTGCTAGAACATCTAGGAACTTCTTTCTGTTGATTACCTGAATATTAGTCTGTTAATAACATCCTCATTAAAAGGGAAGGGAAGCACTAAGTTTGCAAGTTAGAAACAAGTTTTTAGCTGTTTGTACTGACAGGGGACTTCAAATTTGTATGAATCAAGAAGTAATTTAAATTGAAGCAGTGGAATGTTTTTGCTACACAGCATAATTTTAAGTACCAACTGAAAAAATAGGTCCTTAATGGACGACACATAGATCCGAGTCCTTGTGGTGCACGCGTTGCAATCTCAGGCCAGTAGCCCACAAGGAGCTCTGGCCGGCCACGTTTCCACTGACTGCCACGGCACATGGCGGGGAGGATGGGCATGCATCGAGCATCCCGCATGCTGCAAGTCTTTCTGGAGGTAGCGGTGGTCTCTGGTGGCAACAGAATTGGAGGCCAGTTACCTAGTTGCAACCGTTGAGTCCCTGAAGTTAGGTGGGATGAATCTGGGCTTTACTTATTGTTTATGAGCAAATGCTCATCTTCTGGCATACATGGGCAAGACAAAAGGGCAATTTCCTTGTGGTAGCTGCTGGCACTAGAGGTTTTATATACTTTTCTTTCTTTTTTTTGTCTGTTTCTACATCTCATGATAGTCCATTTACTTATTTTAATGCCTGCAGGTATGTACGACGACCATTACAGTATATTTACCGTATTTCTTTCCTTGCACTCCAGTCATAAGCGTGAGAAGCTACCAGCTGAGAAACAACTCAGAAATGTAAGTGGGGAGAATCCCCAGGAGCATATCTATGTAAATACAATTATTAACCATTTCTCCCAGTTAGTTGTTAAAAGGATTTGGGATGGAAAAATTCAAAGGTGCAACAGAGCTGAATGTTTAAAATGAGTTCATGAGACAAGAATCACACTTAATCTTTTAATCACTGAAATTTACTCACATTTAGACTTTTCCAATAAGAGGTGTTTCCCATGTCAAATTAAAGAAAAAAAGAAAAGAAAGAAACAAAAGGGAATTAAAAAATGAAAAAAGCCTGAAACATGGTTTGTATCATGCAAATGCTTTTTCAGTTTAGAATCCTAATTTTGCTTTAAAAGATGTATAGGCCTTATAGATAGATATGTAAGCCTATAGGAGACAGAGGAGACAGGCTGTGCTTTAACTGGAAAGCTGGAACTGGAAACTGATGAAAAACCCTTGTTATTCTCAGTTTCCGTAAGCTACTATTGGCTGAGGGACATGATTTGATCAGTCCTCTATATAAGAACACCAATAGGTAGCACATCAGAGGCACATGCCACTACAGCACAAACTGTAATCTGGGGATTTAAAATGACAAATATTGTGGTAGGGAATATGTGGCTGAACGGCTAAGGGGTTTTATGGGTGATACAGTTGAAGAGATCTGATACAGGTTTTGCAGTCCAAGTATCTTTCTGGAGAAATACCTATGAGGAATCCAGAGAAGGTAGAAAAAGAATTGCTCAGATTGAGGTTAAATGACAACTTGATTTCACAGTCGCTACCAACTTGTAGTTTTACAAATTCATAAATCTGTAAAAATTTATGAATTCCTCCTTCCAAGTGCAGCATCATATATACTGCATAAAACGAACTGTAAATACTGAATAACTTGCCATTGGTGACTGGACTCTGGACAGCTTATTTAAGTACATAGAAAGAAGACATACTTTCCCATTCTTGCCACCAATTCTAGACTGTCATTTGACTTGCAATACCTGGTTCAGTATTGTTTGCTATAATATGTATTTACATATTCTTTATAAAAGCAAACTTTGTCACTTAGTACTAGAGCTTGGTGACTACGGCTATTTGGATCACTACAGGAAAAGCCTTTTTCCTCACCCCAACATCCTTTTTTTTTTATTTTAAGGACTAAATGCTTGCAAAATGTTATTTTTCAAAACAAAACTATTTTTGCTCTAAAGGAAAAACATCTGAAACCACGATAATTTCATGGCTTTTTTTTGTCTGTCTCTGAATCAAAAATAGTCAGGCTGATCCAACCTAGAGGCTAAATGGTCTTAGTGCCAATTTTTCATTTGGTGTGGCTACAAGTTATAAAGAGTACATCCTGTTGAAAATGGAAGGGAATCTGAATCTGAAGGGAATTAAGCACCAAATTGTCCTGGATTTTGCAAGGCTGTGCATATGCTGAAGGTAGCGATGATGTCTTTAGTAAGCTTGTAATAAGGTACAAGACTAAACGTGGAAAACAAGCTTGTTCACTGTTCTCCTGGTCTTAGAAATTTAAAAAGGGAATTATGATTGCAGTCGTGAGATTTTAGTTAGGATCATTTAGATTTGGCTCATCTCAGCATAATCTGAGATTCTTAGTGCTCCAGAGGCAGGTAAATATCATTAACCTTTGGAGATCCAACAGGTTAGTAATAGACACCCTTGCCAATTTAAGATAGCCAATAAGAATTATATAACAAAAAATTTGCAAGATCCTTAATTTTGTCTTTTGTACTGATCCAACTCAGTGAAGTGTATGGTTTTTTTTCTTTTAAACTATGACAGTACAAGAGCTGCAGCTCCAGATGGGCATGTATGTGGCTGTGCCAGTATGACAGTGCTTCCTTCTAGCGTAGCTTATCCTCATAAATTTATACTGGAACAGCGCTTTCAGTAGCATTTTGCAGCACTTCACAGAATCATAGAATGGTTTAGGTTGGAGGGGACCTTGAAGATCATCGAGTTCCAACCCCCCTGCCATGGGCAGGGACACCTCCCACTAGACCAGGTTGCCCAAGGCCACGTCCAGCCTGGCCTTGAACACCTCCAGGGATGGGGCCTCAACAGCTTCTCTGGGCAACCTGTTCCAGTGCCTTACCACCCTTAAAGTGAAAAATTTCTTCCTAATGTTTAATCTAAACCTGCCCTCTTCCAGTTTAAAGCCGTTCCCCCTCGTCCTATGACTACATGCCCTAGTAAAAAGTCCCTCCCCAGCTTTCCTGTAAACCCCCTTTAGGTACTGGAAGGTCGCAATAAGGTCTCTCCGGAGCCTTCTCTTCTCCAGGCTAAACAACTCCAGCTTCCAGCAGGCCTTGATATTCCTGGGAGAAGGAGTAATAGGAGGTCGTGGGGAGACAGGAGAAGGAGGTAAAGAAGCGATGGGCTTCTTCCATGAGCAGGTTTCGGTACAGCAAGTGTGTTCCTGCAGCACACAGTGTGGCAGTGCAGTCCTCCCTTTGGCACCAGGGAGAAATCTGTCCCTACTAAATATACTGACTTCAAATGGAAAGAGTTAGTGGTACAAAATCCTGTGTGTAAACAAGTCCTACATCTCCATTCTCTGTGCTTTGTTCTTCTTGCTCAATTATGTAGTTTAATTGTGAAAAAAACCCTTTCTTCTGTTGTTTCTCTCTCTGTTATTTTGGCATTGCTGCAGACTTCAAATTGCCTTTCAGATGTGCTGGTTTTTTGTGTGTGCACTCCTTTACTCCTAGTAAAGACATTTCTATAGAACTTGAGGCTTTGCTATAAGTAGGTTACAAAATCATGGGATTTCTAAAGCAAAACGGAGTAAATACTTTTTTTAAAATCTTTTATTGACCATTATGAATTTGGAATATATTCTTATTTGAGTGGTTGGATTAATGTAAAAAGCAAATACAAGATTGGGAAGTATCTTGTGTTGCTTTGGTTGCCAATCTGGGGTCTGGAAGAAATCTTCTTGCACTAGATGTTGGCTGCATTTTACGTTTTCCTTGTAGTTCTGAGTGGGGATCAGGTGGGTCAAATAACCACAGATCTTCTGCTCTTTGTTCCAGAAACAGAGTTCATATTGTTACTGTTTAGTTTGTGGTGATGTCCAAAACATGCTGGATGCTTTCCAAACTGGAAGAAGGAAGTCATACCTGCTTGGAGAGCGCAATTGCTCCAGATGACAGAAATTGTGAAAGCGTCCAGGAATAGTAGTGCTGTATGAGAAAGTCTGGTCATGGTCAGCATGATAACTGGCAGTCTTAGGTGCAAGATGTTGAAATAACTGGTGCCAGTATTTACCGAAGGAGAGCTTTAAGAACTTGTTGGACAAACATCTGTTAGGTGTGGTTTGGGTATAGCCTGTGCTGCTGTGGAAGAGAGAAAACCTCTAAGTCCTTCCCACTCTCCATGGTGCTCTCTTGGGCAAAGCTTTCTAACTGCAAATGCATCTGTCAGCTTAGGATGCTGTGCTCACCCACTGAAGTGCTCGTCAGGAGTGATAAATTTTGGGTCTGCTAATCCTGTTTTACAGAGTTACAATGATATGTGTGGACAAGGAGATGAAGGCCAGGCTGGGCATTTTAATCAGATTTTTTTTTTCCTGTTTTCTGTTTTTAGGCAGTGTAATGTGATTCCTGGGTTTGGAAATTTTGGGTTTCCGCAGCAGGAGTTTTATGCAGAGGAATATGAACATTAATAAACCAGATTTACTAGTTTAGTAGAATAATTAATAAACTGATCTAGTAAACTAGATATATTAGTTAATAGAATAACTTAATTGTGAGATGTAAGGGAAAGTAGGCCTTTTGTGTAAATTTTCTATCTAATAGGCACATTCTGTACAGGCACTAAGGTAAATTATATTAATCCATTTAATACGGTTTTTTGTTTGTTTTTAATATTTAAGCATAAATCAGTTCAGGAGAGACATTTCAGAATATACCTGTTCATCAAGCACATGGATTGGTCCAGATGGAGTCAGATATTCTAATCAAACCTTCAATCAAGGTAAGGGGAGCTAAGTGATTGATTCCTGGGAACAAATTGAATTTATGTAACTCGAGGTGATACCCCAGTATATTTACTCATGACGTTGGTTTTCTTCAAAGTAATGTAGTGCTCCCTTTTGAGGGATATATCAGAACTAAATTCCATACTTGAGCCAAATATGCTAGGAAGTTCCTGAGTTATTAGCTCTGAAAGGAATGGGGAAGGAACACTGCTGAAATAGTACGGTTGCATTTCTTTGGCTTAAATGGCTGCACTTTCTCCTTCTTTAAATCAAGATTAACATCACACAAACCAGACTGGACGAGTTCCTTGCTTTCCTGAAGGTGCCTCAGATACTGAAGCTGTCATGTAAACTCCAGTTCACTGATCTATGTACTTTGCTATTTTTTTATCAGGTTTAGGCAGATGAGAACTACTACAAACTGTATTTTGTAAAGGATCTTTTTAATGTTTGGTATCTCTCCACATCTCTTCCTCTATGTTGCAGCTGCTGCGCTTCTAGTTGAAAACGGGAAGCAAGGGATCACGTATCTTTTCAAACGTGGGACTCACGAAGAGTTTGGATACACATCCCTCTGTACTGCTTTGGCATTTTATTTCATCCTCAGCTGTTGGACAGCAGGTTCGGCTGTTGCCAGTGGCCTGGTTATTCCTATGCTGTAAGCTTCACTCGTCTTGGTTTGAACTTCCTATACAAAAGGCCTGTGTTGAGTAGCAACAATCTGAATTGTAAGCTGAAATCTTGGCAATAACAAAGCTATAATTGCTTGGAGGAGGTTATATAGGTGGAACAGGATGGTTTGCTTGGAAAGAGATGCTAAAATTATGGAAAAGAATGAAGAAAAATCATCTGAGAATAGCTGTGGAAGGACATTAGCCAAACTGTGTACTTTCCAAGTATAGATCATTTGAATCCTTTGGGGACCCAGAGAGAGTCTCGGCTGCTGGCTCCATCTCTGTAACTGTAGAAATACGGGTTCAGATCCAAACTTTTCATCTGTTTCTTATGCACATAATAGCCTGAATCTTAATCTTGGACATCAACACCCTAGACTTTGGAGAAAACTGCAGTTAGGTCTTTTGTTGTACTTTTTAGAAAGATGTGGTAGACTAGAACAAAGTCCTTACAGTAATGTTGAGAGGTTTAATGTTCAGCAAGCAAGGAATCATGGCTGGAGAGTGGGTATCCAGCATAATGCAATTCAAATACCAAAAAAAAATCTAAAAAGAATAGTTGTGTGTACAACTTTCTGTCTTTGCACTACCCCTGAGTATTCACCTCTTACCCCCACAAACTCTTGTCTAAATCAATTTTTAATCTGCGGTGTTTGCTGAAATGTGGCATACTTGGCTGAATAGATATTGATAGTGAAGTCTGTCAGCCAGCTCCTGTGTTTCTGACCCAATAACCTGATTTTTATAACCATTCTAGAACTACTAGAATGGCATCCATTAATCAAATGAATCAATTGCATGAATAAACGGGAAAAAGTTGTATAATGGTGCAAGATGATGCTCCCCAAATCAGATAATGTGTATCATATATATGGCTATTGTATAAATAATATTAATTCACCATTTCTGGAAGGTGAACATCTGTACAAATCCAGTTTGTTGGCTGACACTTGGATCTGTATATTTTATTCCTTGCATGTGGAATGAAATACTGTGTCTCATGCCAGCAATTACATGCCCAACTATGCTAAATTTTGGTGTTGCTCTTCAGTGTCTCATATGCTTGGTTTGAGGACTCCTGGGTTCTTTTTATAGTTTCATTCCTGGTTAGCTTTGGGCAGGTCATTAATACCTGTTACTCCATTTTGCCCATTTGTTATATGGCTGTCATATTTTACTTGCAAGATTTATGGGGCGCAGGTAGACTTAATTCTAAGAAATTATATAAGGCTGGAGCTCTAGAAGTGCGGGCTTTTTGTCTGAAGTGTGTATGTCTGTGACCTGTAATTTTGACTCTATTGCTGTAACGTTCATTCTCATTTGGCTTTGAAGAACATTAAAAAAGACATGCTGATAGTCCTTTTTCTTCAAAGTACAGTAAATCTGGCAGTTTTGTGCTAGTGACTGGCTCATGCTAAGAAAGGGTGCTATAGGTTTTCTTGGGAAAGGAGTTGCTATAGAAGTTGACGAAATTAATCTGGGGTCAGCAGGATTTTGAGAAAACAATACCATTGGCAAGAGGAGTGCTGTTTTTCTTTTTGCGTACAGGTACACAGGAGCTTTGTATGGCAGGATAATCGGTTTGATCCTTGTTTCCATTTTTGGTGTTCAAACTAATGAATATGGAGCATGGATTGATCCAGGACTCTTTGCTACCATTGGAGCAGCCTCCTTTTTCAGTGGTGTATCAAGACTAACTATCTCTCTCACTGTGATAATGGTAAGTATGTTAAGTGTTCAGGTATTTATGTGGCCAAGGTTGAGCTGAGCTTTTGCTGCTGCAGCTAAATGAACCACAGGTGGTGTCCCACGCACATTGAACCACAGAGAAAGACGTTATTGGCCTGGCTATTTCTAGGTTGCGTGAAGAGGTTTGGTTTTTTGGGTTTTTTTTTTTTTGGACCTTTTATTTGTGAAGTGTAAGTTTGGAAATAACACTTTGACTGAGAAATCTGACTATCTGTTTTCCTATTTTTTAAATTTTTGGGGTTAGAGAAACGATAATGGCATCAGTGGTTTATGAACAAGAAAACAGAATCTACTATCTTTTGTTTCTTCTGGATTACAAAAAACTAGGAGATCACAGTTCTTGGCTTGTGGATTGACTTCAGGGAGGGGCTGGGGGCCTTGTGCAATGCACCTTTTTGTGTTAGGGCTCAATATGACCTTCTGGATGGAGTAAGCGAAAGATTTGCAGTAGTATAGGCGAGTGATGCAATGGGAAGCCTCCCAGGTCTCTCTGGTAAATTTATGCCTCACAGATTTCAAAATTTTGAGACTCCCTTGGGACACATTTCATATTTCTGTTTCCTGCCCCCACCCTTTTACAATAGAACATTTTGAGTCTGTGCTACAATACTTTCCAGGCAAATCTCTGAAAGCTAAAGAATTTGCAGATAACAGTTTTATAATCAGAGATCATGTTCTTTGCTCTGCCTGGTTGCAACACCTGGGGATGGCCAGTTGTAAGGCACAGTTGAAATTCATCTTAGTCAACAGAGAAGTGATGTTGGGGTCACAAGGGGGAAGCTTTTACCCTTCCATGGCAGAATGTTCAAGCCCTATGAGTGTTCCTGTGTGTGGAAATTTCACCCATGATTAAACCCAGTCTTGGCTGCCTGGCTGGCTTTGCCCAAAAGGATCTCATTAAAATCTTTGCAGACGTCAGAATTCACCCGGAGTGACCAAGCCAGGATTTTCCCTCCTAGTACGCTGTTGCACAGTGTTTGATAAAGTAGCTGTTTATCGGCACTCGCTCTGAATTGGGTTCATTTTAGTGATAGGTTGTGTAAATTGTGTAGGAAGAATTTTTTTGATGTTTTAGCTTGAAAGGTTGTGTATGTTCATAAAAACTTCTCTATTGTGAAGTAATAATTAGATTGATTATGGAAACACTCCTCCTTCAGTGTCCTCTTGGTACTTTAGCTCTTACTTATCCATTAAGTACAAATGCGCTCTGGTATTTTTGCTTCTATTATTGCTGTTACGCATCTTTTGGAAGTTACTGCCTGATTTGTTGGACAGGTGCTAAGTCTGTAAGACTTGAAGGGGGAAAGTTGGTGCCGGAACATTTGGTGTAAGTTTTTTGAGAGCCCCAATTACCACTAAATGTAATGTCTTTTCCAAAGTAGGCCTGAATTTTCTTGCAATGGGTCAATACGTCTTAATTTAAGTATCATTTGTAAACCATTACTTTGTGGTGTTGTTGCAAAGATAAGTCCTTAGTGGCAAAAGCAGTTGATTGACATCTTCCTTAGCTTTGTGCTCATGAGGCTGTGCTTCATTGCAGGGAAGTGAGAGGTGATTATGTGCCAGAACACTTGCTGGTCTTGGATGACAGAAATGCATTTCAATTCGGCTCCAGTAGAGAGAAAAAGCCTACATTTTCTTTGCCTCAATTTCTCCCTGCCTTCCCCATTCCCTGCACTTGTTCCCCCCCCCCCCCGAGTGCCCCCACAAGCATGCATGTACGGCACATGCAAAACAATAGCTGGAAACTGTTAAGAGAACTGTAGGAAACTCAGTTGAAAAGGCACTAGAAAAATGATGAGGATTGCATTGCAATGTGTTCTGAATTCCCCTAGGTGTCATGTTATAACTCTTCTGCGCCTCTCCCTGCAGAGGCAGATTGTGTTTCAATTCATGTTCATCCAAGATAAATAGCTGCATTGCTTGAGGAAATATTAATTTTTGAGGAGAAAAAAGGTCTTGGACATGACAATGCAAAAACATAATTAAAAGGTTGTGCCCTCAAACCATAAAATGCACATATTTTTCCTATATTGTCTGATGGGTTCAAAAAGAATTGAGACTGTTTTCTTTGGCTTTTCACACAGCCTTCCATTTGGAAACAGTTATGAATGTGGGACTTGTAGTGAACAGGTTTGTAAGATGCTTTTCTTCTTTTTTTCTTTTTTTTTTTTTTTCTCCCCTCTCATGGTAGACCCCACAGGCATCTGCCCACCTCTTCTTTCTTGGCTGCCTCTGTCTACCCCCCATGCTGACACTTGACACTCATCCTCAGCTCTTTGCGGCAAATGGTAGATGTGAGGACATTTTCCTTGGCAAGTACAAGGACCAGCCTTATGACTTGCCTTCCTGCAGCCTTTTGTCTCCCGCATCTTTTAAGTGTCATGTGTCTTGAGCTTGCTGGCCTCAGGGCGCTCTAGATGTGGGAAGAGGAATAGCATCTTCCTACAGTGTGTTTTGTCTCTGGGTCATTCTGTATTTTTATTGTTCCTTTTGTATTTTTACCTTGCAATAACACTGCCTTGCGAGGGTTAAAGAGGAAAGGTGGCACTGGGCTAGCCTGGGATTAGTGTTCTTGTCCTCCAGTACTAGTGATGTCCCTCTGTGCAACCTGAGAAACGCTTGATTGACACTGATTTGGATCCTTTGTCCCCTGAGTTGTCTGTCTTTCTATTACACACAATGGAAAATAGCCCTGACTCTCTCCCGTTTCTTGCCAGTTCTGTTCAAACAGAATTAAAGCAGTATATCAGTTTATTGGCCTAATTTATTTCTCCAAGAAATCTCTTCTGATGGATATGGGGAATGCAATTAATTCTGAAAAGGTTCAGACTAAAACCCCTTCTCTTGAGTGTGAAACACTGAAGTATCAGGCTTTTGACAAATGTAGACTAAAGGAGAAAATAGAGCATTCTTTAGGATTTGGAAGGGGAAATACAATGTTGTTATATAAACCAAAGGGAAATCTCCGTAGGGGATTAAATCACCTAAAGTCTCTCCTTGAGTCTCTTGCTAATGGCCAGTGTGGCTGCTGTGAATGAGTGGCTTGTGGTAATGAGCATCATGTTGGTAGTGAAGTGGAATGACCATCTGGTGGGGGTTCAGAGCATTATGAAAAGTTGCTTGTGGATGTCTGTCTGAGTCTGCAATACAGCAGAAATCACAAGCTTTATGTAAAATCATCTGGTTAATAAGACAACGTTGATGGCTCAGCAATGATGTTTATACTTTCTGCTCTCTGGTGCCTGCATCAAGACAGGCACGCTGGCAGAGCACTGTATATAATAAACTACACTGCTGTAAGTGACCACTGTCCTGCAGTTAGGAAATTTGGTATATTTGTTCTACACATTCCATTCGAACATTTATTGTTTGCATAATTTGGATAACTCAGTTGTAATGTATACTTCTGACATGCTTCACAGCAGTGCTACAGGTCATCTTGAATAAGCGCAATAAAATACCTGTGTCAGCAGGTAGTAACAATTAAACCCTAACCTCTCCTCTCTCTCTATGTTTCTTGAGTATTTTTAATTTAGGCAAAATGTGCTTACCTCAAATTATAGGCAGGATGTATTGTTGCAAATTCTGTGGCTATCCTTCTCACTTCTCTGAGAGAGTGACTTTCAAGAATCTGAAGTCCTTTCACAAGAAATTTAAGTATAGCATCAGGTGTGGGCACTTACTGTAGGTGACAGACACATCTGGTTCGACAGACACATCTGGTTCTACAGACGTGATGTGAGAATACAGCACAGCCAACCACCCAATCCAACTAACTCGAGGGAAGTTATAAGAAGAGCAGAATGGTGATATAAGATGTTAGAAAAATAAGCACAAGACTTCTAAAATATATGTAAAATCTGCCTGCTCTCCAGTGGAAGTTTTTCACAAGAGAGCTGTGTTGCTTAGTGGTTGTAGGATGCAAAGTGCTGCATTTTGAACCACTTACAGTAATGCTGATGCAAGCAGGAAGGATGGTTTTGAAAATGCTAAAACAAATATAAATTCTGAATCTTTCCTTGTTGAGTGGAGGTGTCAGATAATATCGCATAGCTGGTGTCTGAGGACCAAACAGTGAAAACAATCCTGTCTGCTTGTGGTATTGCTTTTCTGTGTTGTTGCTAAAGAGATCATCAGGGGGTGGGGAATTCTCATTGATTAAAATCAAACCTCTCCAAAGTGAGGCCTGATCTAATGGATGATAGCTCTGTTCCACAGGCGAAGATGGATAAACTGTACATTGACTGGGCAAAAAAATTGTGATATGTATTGCACTTGGATTAAATGTAAATGTTAATAAGTGCAAATTCTAGGATATCTTGTCTAATGAAATGCTGGAAAAAGTCTGTATAGCTGTGCCTTTCAACGTACTGGGAGTAGTTGGACTGTGTTATTTTCCACTTCATCTTCCTCCTCTGTGGTGCTGGAGAGCCATGGACTGGATTGCCAGCAGCCGTGGTTGGGTCTTGGTTGGTACCCAGTTATGCCTTGTAGCATTTCCGTGAATTTCTGCTGCTCACCTCTGAAAATTATTAATACTGTGCTCTTTTGAGTGATTTTTGGGTGAATATTATTAACTTACATGCTAGTTTTCTTTTTCTTTTTCTTTTTCTTTTTTTTTTTTTTATTGGTGCAAGATCTTAAAAAGTTGGAAACCAGAGAGTGTTTTAGTAGAAATGCCTGGTTACTCGGTGAACTGCTTTTACTATGGTGTTTTGCATGTCAGTCAGACCACAGAATCATAGAACGGTTTAGGTTGGAAGGGACCTTGAAGATCATCTGGTTCCACCCCCCCTGCCATGGACAGGGACACCTCCCACTAGACCAGGTTTCTCAAAGCCCCATCCAGCCTGGCCTTGAATGCTTCCAGGGATGGGGCATCCAGAACTTCTCTGGGCAACCTGTTCCAGTGCCTCACCACCCTCGTAGTGAAAAATTTCTTCCTAAATACCTAATCTGAATCTACCCTCTTTCAGTTTAAAACCATGACCCTTTGTGAATGACACTTTCTCAGTTTTCAGGTCCAGCCCACCTGCTGGCCCCCATTACCTGTTGCTGTTTTACTTGGCTGTTGGCAGGGCAAGGTCTCCCTGAGAAGGGAAGGAGGATGGCCGTGGTGGCGCATTTGCCCCTTGTCATGCAAAACAGCAGTGTCCGCTTGCCTTGGGCAGCCTCCGCCTCCATTTGGCTGGGGGCTGTTTCTGCCACCTGGAGCTCCTGCTTTTCCTTCTTCCCTTCTGCTCCTTGAGCTGGAAAATAAGGGTGGGAGCAGCTCTCGGTAGGAAATGGTTGTTTTGTTTGGCCATTCTCCGGGGTTTGCCCCCGTCTGGTTTGTGAGTGCCCAGGACTGTTGTGTAGGCAACAAGGAGAGGCTGCAAAGGATCTGGATGTTACCCAAGGAGGTGCTCCTCCAGAGCTGGCAGGACTTAGAGGCCCAAAGGCTCTTCAGCACAAACTGTGCCTTATGTGAGACTTGTTCATGTACTTGCAGTCTTCTTGGATCTTGCATTAGTAAGAGGGGACAATAGACAGCTGACTTTAAACCACCCTTAAGTCCCAACTGCAGTGCGGGTGTTTTTCTCTAATGCAGTTTCCACCTAGTTTGTCTTACATTTTTTTGGTAAATTATTAAATGCACAAAATAAGTGCTGGCACAAAGCTGGGTGTGCGTACAGGTGTCCTTGTGTTCTTCCCGAACGGAGGAGCAGCCGACCCCGAAGTGACGGGGCTCAGGACCTGTGGCATGGTTGTGGGGTTGGGTGGGCTTCAGAAAATGGAGGCTATTGGATTTCAGTCCGTGACAGCTCTTCAGGGCAGGTCCTACAGCATGAGTAACTACAGGAAGCAGGATATTTTGCAAGATGTCAAATTAAATGATTTAATCAGTCCTTCTGGTCTTAAAAGAAACCAGTCTTGTTTTCGTCACATAAAATGTGGTGTAACATCTGACTACTTGAAGAGAAAGGGGTTCCTTTCCAAACTTGTAATGCCATCCGAAGTGCAATACTTTCCTTGATAAGGATCATAGTTTGCTGAGGTGTGAGGAGAAAACTTCTCTGAGTGCTGAGTATGCTTTTGGCGTACCAGCAAGCAGGAGGACAGCCTGATTTGAAATACATTAATTTCTTGTTCATGTGAAAAATCTGGTGGTCAAATAAGATCAATATGATCTTATAGTCAAATGCAGCAAAATGTTCTTCAGTGCTTAGCTGTGTGGTGGGAGTGACTATAAACATGGAAGTCTGCAATAGCTTGTTTTTTCAGCACCATCCAGGTTACAATGATTTAAAAAAAAAAATCCCTTCTACTTTATTTTTGGCTGAAAATGAGGCCTTCTGATTTGTTTTTACAAAAACCTTGGACATTTAATCAGGAAGTTGAACATCTGAAAAACAGAAATAAAGAAAAAAATATCTTTAAAATGTCTTGCTATAAGCTTTGTTGTTTCATGCTAGCATTTTTCTGTAAGGAATGAAATATTTCCCATGAAACACCAGAGACTTTCTTGGTATGTTTGAGGAAGGAGAAGGCAATGCATGGTGCATCGTGGGAGATGTAGTTTAATCTGAGAGGCCAAGTGGAATCCAAGCTTAAAATTCTCAAGAGATACCAGAAGAGCATTCCAAATGAAAGCTTTTTGGGTTTTAACCTAAAAAATACTGCTCTATAGGGATGATAAACAATTTGTCAAGTCATTGGAACGTTCCATAAAAAATGTA
>NW_009647676.1:1215396-1217065 GCF_000708025.1 Charadrius vociferus
TTCTTTCTGGATGGTAGCCTTGTGAACCCAGCCCAAGAAAGTCAGAACAAGTCCCCTCTGATTCATTCATTCATCATCTCTAAAGAACTGCAACCATGGGACAGTTGGTTAGTCTGTAGGTAACTCACAAATTCAAAGAGAATCTAGCTTTATCTCTAATACAGCTTTCAGCTTTGGCACCGGGTTTTTATTGGTAAAATACACAGACATGACTGAATTGTACATGGATTCAATTGGCATTGAACTTTTAGAAAGTTCAGTTGTGCATCTGAAATATTGAAATTGAGACTGCATCTCTGTTTTAAATACACACATTGGAAATTAAGTTGTAATATGAGAAGATAACATTTTTATATAGTCATTTTTCTGGCTCTAGCTTTCAGTAGCTTTAAAGGTATTTTATAAATAAAGCAATCTAGTGTATTACAACATAAAATTGTACATTTGGGACATGTAAGACAAACCTTAATGAAAGTTAATGAGAATTTAATGTGCAGAAGTTATTTTTAATTCACAGTATCTTATCTGTTTTTAATTTTTTTCAAATTACAAGATGCAATTGCGCTGTCTTATGTACTAATTCTTTGCCAACTTTAATTTGTTTCCAAATTAAAGACATTTTTCAGTTACAGTGTCACGAAAAGCATCTGAAACCATTAACTTTTGTTATATTTTTAACTTTAAAACCTTCAGAATGTTGCCAATAGTGTTTTTTTCCGGATTTGGAGAAAATGATTTATCTCTGGGACAAAAGCTACCACAATAAGCCTATCTCTTTTTTTTTTTTTTTCTTTTTTTTTTTTTCCCCAGCCTGAGAGCTTTATTATCTTCTTGAATTAAAAACCCCATGTAACCGGGTGCTCTAATAAATGGGGGCTTGGGGCCAGAAACCCCTGTTTGATTATTGGACCCAGCTGAAACAGGAGCAAGTGGTTACACAACCCAGCAGCTGCTGAGCTGAACATGGTCTGTCGGTGGGAAGGAGGCTCCTACTGTAGGTCCTGAGAGAGGCAAATCGCTAAGGAAGAACATGGCCTTCCCTCTGCTCAAGGTGGGCAGAACAACGCATTTTGTTGTTGAAGTTTCAATGTTTTCCCAGGTTGTTTTTTTTTTTTTTTTTGGAAGAGGAATGACTGGGTCCAGGACACGCACACAGTGGTGGTGGTGGTGAGTGCTGGTGAAAGGAGTGCTGCTGTTGTGAGCAAGACTGAATGGAGGCAGGCACCAAAGAGAAGCCATGAAAGCATGGGGAAATGTAGAAGCTTTGGAGAAAAGAGGAGTGTAAATGGTAGACAGTGGGACTTCTCCTAATGACAGCTCTTCTCTCATTTTGAAATATGAAAGAGTGACGACGGAAAAACTCTTGAGTGCCTGATGGCTGTGTCTCAGGAAAGCTTGCAGAGCCAGACCTGAGCTGATTTCTTGCATCTCTAAAAGAAAACAACCCACCCCAAACTGGCAGTGGCAACCCAGGTTGTCTACTGGTGAGTTATGCAGCAGCAGGTGACTTCTGCAGTTGCTGGTGCAACTTGTGAAGCAGCAGCGCCTGGCTTTAGAAAGGATGAAGTTGCACAGCTGGGATAGCTGGAGTTGGAGTTGGCTGGTGCTTCAGATTATGTAGCATGAAGCATGACCTCAGGTTACTCTGGTTATACTGCTTCTACCTCAC
>NW_009647676.1:1217111-1273003 GCF_000708025.1 Charadrius vociferus
CGCTCTTCCTCAGCCTGACCCTTGTTCAAAGGAAAGAATTTATTTGGAAGGCTCTGGTCATACTTTTCCTCTTTCTCCTCCTTGTTTAACAGAGCACATGCAATACTTGGGAGGGAACAAAGACAAGGGAAAGAATTGACTGTAAAAAATGAATACATCCTCACAGCACACATTGGCAGCACGGACCTTAGGACATCTCTGATCGTGCCTTCCCCTGACTTGCTCAAGATGGAAGGGGGTGAAAGGGGCATTGGGCTCCTGGGGCAAACATAGCCTGGTGCTCTGGAGAGAAAATGGTAAGGAGCACACAGCTGCCTGTCGGGAGAGCTAGTCCTGTGTGAGAAAGTAATAGAGGCTCATGACAGCTCATGTCAGCGTCTGTTGTGGTGCATTGGTGTAGATGAGAAAAGATTTTGACCCTCACTTTTGAATGAGTACACGTGTACATGCTCTGGATCAGGGAGCATTTTTTGCCACGCTGGTTAATAAGGCACGTACTATGGAGTCCTTACCAGAAGGGCAGGAAGGCGTATATGCCCACTCAACAGTCAGGTTCAAATTCTTCTCTCCTTAGTTGCTTAACAATAGTTCTGTACAATTACTCCAGCAGGGTTACTCAGTCCCGAGTTTAGCTTTGGTCAGGATTCTCCGCGCAGCCACAGTCTTCATTTTATCTCCTTGGGAGAGAATGCCACATGGTTGATTTTCCACCTGATTTTGGTGGGGAAAGGAAAATCTTTTGCAGAAGCAGGAACAAATGTGTAGTACTGAAGATTTTTCACGTCATGTTTCCTTCAAAGCAGACAGAGGAAATGCTTAATTATTTGGAAACTCATCTGGCAGGTTCTTCCCAGTACTTGGCTGTTTAATGCATCAGCCCGTCACACTTAAATACTTTAGGGTTCACTTAACGTTTTTGATTACACCTGAGGTGGTTCACAGAAGTTGTTTTGACAGGGCCCAATTTTCTGTTACTAAGCTGCCTGATTTTTTTCTAATGAAGAGTTTAAACACTAGTCAAAATGATTTTTCAGAGTCTCCAAGCCTACAGTTATTCCTAACAGGGTAAGCGTTTGCTCTACTTACACTGCCTGTGTTTGAACGGTATATTTAAAGTTATTTCAAAACCTGCTTGCAAGTGATGTCACCTTTTTACAAAGAAGGGGAGATGCAGAGTAGTGCTGTACTGATCCTATTCTTATTCAAATTAATCCCAAAATAATCAGAGTGGCAATGCATAATCACCAAACTGTTCAATACATTAAGTCTTACTATTTTCTGTTGAATTTGCCCAAACTAGAGGAAGAGCACCGTGTGTTTTTTGGCAGTAGCTTGTCTGGAAAATGAAATAAGTGAAACTGTACTCTCATGGAGAAGGGGATAGGGAATGGCTTCAGGACCTCAGATTTTGTAATGCATTTCTATAAGAAACTGGAGGCTCAGCAAATGAATACCTATGCTCGTTTTGAGAAGAACAAGCTTTTGTAAGTTCTCTGTTCTGATACTTAAGGTCTAATCTCCTACTGAAGTTAAAGCTGAAATGAAGTTTGCAGCCCATGGTGTAGAGCGTTTATCAAATAGCCTCGGTAAATCCACTGTCCGTTCTTTCTTCTCCAGCCTTTTCTAGACCTCAGGAGCTGGGGCCAAAAGAGTTGTGGCATTCTGGTTTTAGCATCACTTAAATATCACAAATATTCATTGCAGTTGTTTATCTTATTTAAAAATATGCTCATGAATCGTAATTTAAAGAATTCTGTGATACTGTGGGTTAAAAAAGTACGAGGTTGCTTAGCTGGTTTATTATACAGTAAAGTGCTTGTTTTGAAAAGATTTACTACGTGAGCCTACTGAATGTTTAGGCATATTCAGCAACACATATACAAAATGCTGCTATTTTTATTAATAGAAGGTTCACTTCACACAACACGCACCAGTGTTACCTTCCTGAGACACGGGTTTAGGCTTTGAAACCTCCTTTCAGGGTTTGGTGTCTGCTATGTACGTAAGATGAAGAGCCAGACTACAAAAAAAAAAAAAAAAAAAAAAATCACTGATGGATATCTTTCCAGGGGATCTTGGCAAGAGCCGCGGCTATCACCTATACTGTTTCCGATATCACTTGCATCCATTGCCACAACCTGCCAAAACAGATGTATTTATAGGCCTTGAGGGGCTGAAACAAGAAATCAAACATTTGCATAGCATCTTCCATCCAAGTTCCCAAGGACTGAGGCTCAAAGGGTTTTGATCTGTTTCCAGGGATTACTTAGCTGTGCTGGTTATTTCTATGTTCTCTTTAGCAATCTCCTGCTGCTGTACTAGGTCTTGGAATTAGAAAAAATTGTTCTCTCTTTTAACAAGGAAATCATCAACAAAATTCTGGTTGGCTTCAGAAAAACTCACAGAAATATTTAAATCCACATCAGAGAAAATGGGGACGAGATCTCACTGAACATTACGAATTAAGGTAAATTAAGAAGCAGTGCATGAGTGTGATTAATTAGAACTATTTTGCTTAAAGAGAAAAAGTACGCGCCCTTTGCTAAGATATTTTTTCGTGCTCTGTCTTGGCATTAATTAAGCTCTAGGGTGCTAGAGGCTTCCTACTCCTCATAATGGCCTGGAATAGTTAATGGGGTTGAGTTCTGGAAGAGGAAGAATCCCACTAATTGTGCAATCCTCCTGGCACTGGGGTTTGGCAGGACGTCCTCACAGTGAACCTACACTGGGTGTGCCGCCCTTTGTAGAGTGTGATGCACGGCTTCGTGTGCCTGAGGCTGCAAGAAATAATCATTTTCAGCAGTGTGAGGGAACTAGAATGCATAACTTTTCAGGGATAGCATGACAATCGTGTCTTTTTAGGAGATTTATGTGTACTGTATTGCAGCATCCCACTTTTCCAAAAATTTCCAGCAATGATGGTGATGAGTGATAAGGAGATACAGTAAATCGAGTTGAGTTAATGGATGTAGTCCTAGGACTATAAAGGATTTCCTTAAAGGTGAAGTGCACAGGAAAGGAGTATTTTTCACTCAGTTCTAAAGAGAGAGATTAATGGAAGTTCAGGGAGGGAGTATTCAGCTGGATCGATATGTGAAGAAGGTGCCTCTTTTGGCATAATCCCAGATGAAAATAGCGGACCATGATAATGGCATTTCAATTCATAGTTTGTCAGGACATTATTAAGTGGGGAGTACAGTGACTCAAGTGTTCAATCCACAGGTTGCTACGGGCCAGCAGATCATAATCCAGAGATTAAAGAAATTGAAATGCAGATCTACATTGTTTATGAAATGGCTGTGACAATACAAATAACTTAATCTTGGGAGATGTTATTTCCATAAACTCCCATTCTCAAGAAAGCTGCATGAACAGCTTTTCTACTGTTGTGAATAGAGAATTGTTCTCCCCTTCCCTTCTTTACGTCAAGCAATCAGGTTGCAACCTTGTTGGCATTTGCTCCAAGAAAAAAATGATCAAAAGTTTTCTTCTGGCTACAAGCCTTCCACCCTTTGGAAATGTTCTGTTGACTGTGAATGATTTTTTTCTTGGTGTCTTTAATCAACAGTAGCAAAAATTTCAAATGAGAGAAGTTCTGGTTGTATGTGAGAGAAATGAAAGGTGCTTTCCTGGGGGACTGTGTGTTCTTCCACAAAATCTGGTGGCATGGAGACCGGGAAGCTCTGGCCAGAGCTGGTGTTTCGTGCCAGCTGCAGCCTCATCTCCAAAACTATTTGATTTGGCTGGCAGTACCAAGATTTCATGTCCCTTCCCATCTGCCCCCTTTTTAAACTTGCTCTCAGACACATTGTCTTGCACCTTTGTTCAGCAGCTGCTTGGTTTTTCCCAAATATTGTCCAAATTCCAGGCCTTTCAGTTAAGGGTGTGTAACCTTGTGAAGAATGACAAAAATATTTATTTTGGAGAGTTTGCTTCTACCAAGGATGATAATCTTTGTATCATGGGAAGGAAGGAGATTTTGTCTTTTGTTTGTTCAGTTTGCCAGGCAGCTCTTCTGTTTGAACAAATCTTGAAAAATGAATTTGACTACCAAAAAAATCTTTTATGTTTTTTTTTTTTTTTGATAGGCTTTCTCTTCTGCATTTGTCATTGTAGGTTGCAAGTAGCAAGGGAGCTCTCTTGCTAAGTAGGTTTCCAGTAGAAGAAAGAAAATTCATTAGCATTATGTAGCTGGCTCACAATCTTTTCTTTTACATTATTGGAAATGTCAAGGGTTTGGGGAATATTCACTGTATCAGCAGCCTTGCATCTAATGAATTTGTTTGGACTCTGTTCTCTGAGCTGGAGTAAAACCTTTGAAAAATGTTAACCGCAATTTGATTGAAAAGTGGGGGAGGGTTTTTAACAGTGAGCTTTAAGTAAACTGCATCTTTTTGAATTTCCTGGGCAGCTGCCTTTCTCCCTTTGATGTACCGTGCCTGGTGATGCTGTTAATGAAATGCATAATTATGTGTTATATAATAAAACAGAGCTAACATGAAGGTGCCTAATAGATTATAATGATGTGGAGGCCTGAGAAACTCGGTACCATGGGGGTTGTTGAAAAGTGCCTCCAGTGACAAAGAAGATATTTAAAGAGGTTTGAATAACTGTGCTAATAAATTAATTGTGGTCTCTGTGTGTGTGTAAACGACATTTTTCAAGATTTTGTATATAGAGAGCATACTGAAAAAAAAATAGGTGCAATTTACTAGGCTGCTGATGTATGAAGTGTCAGCGCCGAGTGCTTCCAGCGCCTATTAGCGCTGCTGGCTTTGCATAGACGGGTGCCCTAGGCAAAGGCATTTTTGGCACAGCTTGCCGCACCCGTAGGATCAAAAGGAAAAAAAAAAATAAATCTGGCAATATGCACAGAGAGTAAATTGCATCCTAAAGAGCAGCCCCTAAAACTTGGAATGAATATCAATAAATGAAACATCAGGTTTAATGGCTGAAGAGTTGTAGGCGTTTGGTGGGTGCCCCCAACTTCCCCCCTTCCTTTCTCTGCTTTTGTCACCTTTATTTTATCTCTCCCTGTGTAATACTCTGTATAATTTGTTCCTTTCTTAAATTCTTTAGGAACTGGTTTGAACGGATAGGTGTTTTTGAAGGAAAGGCTGCGTAACCTTCCAGCCCTGGGCTCCTAATGGTGCTGGGCTGTGGCTGGGCTTGCTTGGCTGCTGTTCTGGGCTTAGGAGAGCCTGTCTGCTGGGAGAATTAGTACGCAGGGAGCTGCAGCGTGAATTTACAGCCTGCTAGTCACTTGTCACTAATTCCCTGGGCGGATGCTTTTAGGACCTACTACGAGTGCTTTTGTGCAGGTTAGCTTTAAGAGTGCTTTCACGCGAGTTAGGCGGGCTCCTTTTTGAAGGTGGAGTGTGTTGTTTTTCACTTCCCGAGCACGAAGGGTACCCCGACGGGCAGTTAGCGCAGGGTAGCTAATACGCAGTAAATTCACACCCAAGCTCACCCAGCCCTAACTTCCTCACGCAGCCGCCTCCCGAGGCTCTGCACTTTGTCTCTCTCGGCAGGGAGCAGATGGCCCTTCTCTAAACAGGGAATACTAATAAAGCCTTACAAAAAGCACATCTATGTGTGTGTAGGTTTGTGTGTGTGTCCATATGTTTATATAAGATGACTTGAATCTATCACAGTTCTTGGATTAACTTGTGCTTCCTAAGGAGAGCTTTGCTGCTGCATTGCCATCATCCTTGTCATTAGCGGACTTAGGTTTTAGCTGCAAGTTTTGATGAATTCTTTCATTTTCTTCGGCGCTAAGAGCAGCATCTTTTTTTTTTTTTTCTAATACAAGTGACTGCACCTTGTGTGTGTGGATCTTTGTTGCAGTTCCCTTCTCCAGCATTTCTTATTTGATGTCTGGAGTTTATTTTTGTATTAGATGTGCTTTTATAGCTAATAAATGTTCTCCCACAACTTGAGAACCCCCAGTAAGAAGGAAATGAGGTTTTCTCTAGCTCTCCAAATACTTGGATGTGAAATCAGGTCAATTTTTTAATAAAACTTTTGCCGTAGGCTGGGTTTCATGAATTGATCTGTAACTAGTGTACAGTTTCACCTTATCTTAAGGTCACATAACAGATTAAATTTTCATGCAAAGTTTTCTCAAAATTTTATAAATGATTTTATCTGTTTTTCATGCTCATGCTTCAAATTTATCATTGATTTCTAAGTCATCTGCAGACTTGCTTTATGGGTTTTGCTCTAACATTGCCTATTTCCAAGAAAATTTCATATCACAAAAATTGCCTCTCCAATTTCCATCTGTAATGAGAGTTCAGGACAACTCTATCAGCTCTATTTTGGCCAAAGTTTAAATTTACTTACATGCGAAAGATATTGCTCAAAATGCTTTTAACATGTCTGTCTTTAATGACCTCAGCCATACTAGCCTGCCAAAGATAAACAGCATTTCTGCTCGGCAGGCATTAACTCTTGGAGGAAGCAAAGTCTGACGCTGAACCCAGAGGCACTTGCTCCGAGCGTTCGATACGCTGCTGTAGAGAGGAGCCGTCCCCCAGACCCCAGCACTCAGGAGGGCTGCAGGGCTGGGGAAAATCAGCACAAGCCTCAGAGTTTCTCAATAGCAGATGTAAAATGCTGCTTGAATGTTTGCGACAATAAAGGATGAGGGCTCGGTCCAGGCCAGCTTGACTGTTCCCGCTAGAGGATGGGAGGGTAGGAGGAAGGGATAAAATGGGATGAAAAACAAGGAAGGGAGTATGGAAAGCCAGGCTCTGGTTCTTGCTGTTCTGGAGGTATTCTGTATAGGTTAAAGCAATCACTTGAGAGTGTTTTTTAGAGTTGGAGTTTCAAGAGTTTTAAAATTTGTATTTTTAGAGTGCTTTTATAGCTTTTAAGAGTGTTTTTATATTAATTTTTAATGCTTGTTTTATTCCAGAAGAGTTCCCCATAGCAAGATACTTTAAAAAAACCTTCCAAAGGAATCCACAATAAAGGAGTCTCCATCCGTGTGAATGAGTTGCGGCAGATATGATGAAGCAATTCTTAAAATCCCACAGTTGCTCTCTTCCTTTCAACTGACATGTTCCTGGTGGTTTTAAATAAAACAGTTGAATACTAGGTTTAAAGAGACATTCAAAGAATGCTGTGGTGTTATTAGAAATCCCTGGCTATGTCAAAGCAGACAGGACAGTTGCATGACCCTGTTGTACACAGCTGACCAAGCCATATGAGTCCCTTGTTGGGATATACTGTAAATCATCCTGGATGTTATCTTTCCAAATGCAGAACAGAGACAGAAGGGTGAAGGTATAAGCCTGGATAAATTCGCTACAGCTTATCGGGCAGAAATGTGTTTATTGGCATTCTTTGAATGTAGATTCTTGGGGTACTTGGCGATCTCTAGCTAATGAGGTCTATTAAATGGCAGTGTGCTGCAATTCACTTTGAATTGGAGAGAAGTTTCTGGGCAAAAGCCTCTTAGTGTTATGAGGAGAGTTTGCATGTTTAATCCCAGGATAATTGCTAATGAATATCCCTTTTTAATAGGATGCAATGGTAGGAGAAATAGTGGGGAAAGAAAGGAGGTAGCAGTTTCTACTAAAAAAAGTCTTATTAAGCGTAGCGTAAAGAGAATATTCCTGTGCAGTCATTTTCACCATGAAAAATATTTGAATTTATTGTGAGTTGGGCATAAACAGCGTCAAGTGCATTCACATTACTCTCTACTTTCTGTACGAGGATTCACTCTGGATCCTTTATTCAAAGGCAGTTATATTGGTGTGCTTTGTTGAGTCACTGCTACCACAGCTGTTAGACATTTGCAGTAGTAGGTCAAGTGAACTCAGCCTACCTTTGTGCTGCAGTGAGCTAACAGGACTGTTGTGGTGGCTGTGTCCAACCGTGAAGGCAAAACCAAATAGCTGAAGGGGGATAAAGTATTGAAACATGCTATGTACTTTGCCACTACTCTGACCATACCCTCACTATATAGGGAGAAAGCGCAAGTATACTTGGGAAAGATATTTTAGCTGACCTACCATAATTTGTGCATATGTTTCTTTACAACCAGCGCTGCAGTGCCACATTCACACATCTGTGATCATGGGGACAGGGATGCCTGCACCATGCCTTGTACTACCACATGTTATTCAGTGTGGTAACTGTGTGATGTTCCTGCTGCTTCATCTCTTGAGCTGGACTTCTGTTGAAAGCTTCTTGGTGCCTTTTCTGGCATCCTTCAAGACAATGTTTGTACAAGGACCTTGTTCTGTCAGGAAGCAGCAGTATGGGAAAACAGTTTTATATCTCCTGAGCTCAGCAAGAAAGAAAAAATATTTGGATTTGTTTGCATTTTTTAATATTTGTCACAAGGCCAAGCTATTTTAAGCAATCTGGCTACTCCATCTCTACTTACCCTCCTCTGATACTTCAAAATTATCACAAGCCACCTGAAATATGGGAATCAGATGTGAGTTTTAATGTAAGTGCAGTGCTTCAAGCTGATAGGAACGGGAGGGGGAGCTCTCACTGCATCAGCCAAGACTCTCTGGTGGAACTGTTGATTGATTACCCATCCCTGGGAAAGAAGGGGGAGCACCCTTCCACTTTTAGCAGACTGAATTGCTTCCCGTTCCCACAAGGAAAAAGTAGGTAGTCCATTGACTGGACCATTGCCGTTGTCTCCAGGTGTATGAAAAAATAGGAAGTCCTTTGTTCTCTTTTCTTCTTAGGTAGAGATCACAAATGATGTCCAGTCCTTGCTACTGATAATGCTGGCTGTCATGGTGGCCAAGATGGTTGGTGACTTGTTCAACGCATCTCTGTACAGTTCCCTCCTGAAGCTGAAACTCATTCCCTACTTGGATGTGGAGCCTTTTGTTCGTCACAGGAGAAAATGGTGAGGTCTCTTACACTGCTGATCTGTAAGTTTTCTGTGTTAAGTTCTGCACAGACACTGTGTTGGTTCTCTGAGACCTGGAGCTTGGAGGGACAAAGGAGTAAAAGGAGACCATGATCCTGAACAACATCCCCACAGTGCAATGTGCTGTACAAATACAATAAAAAAGACTCCTTTTCTCTTTGAGTTTTTGGTAGCATCTGAATTACTGCTGTCACCAGAGTCCTGAAAGCAGTAAGTGCTCTGTAGCGCCTAGGTAGGTGCTGTTTATTAGTGGTCCAGTTGGCTCAATGGAGAATCTAGGAGAGGTTTTCACAGGCAGTTGTGACTCTGTTTCTTGTGAGCAAATGCCATAGAGAAAAGGAACAACAACAGAGTATGCAGAGTCCCTTATGGTGGAGTTTGCTTTACCCAACTTCTAGATTACTAGTCTAGGCTTTCTGTGTATTTGGTACCATAAGATGTACATTTTCAGGCAATGATTCCTCCCATCCAAGGATAGCAACTTAAGGCAGCTAGGATGAATTGTCTTCTGGAAGTGCCTCCACTGACTATAGGCTAAATGAATAGCTTTGAAAAAAGTTGTGGTTTTTATTTTTCAACTTACATTAATCCAGCCTGTCCTGTGTATCATCCAGTGTGTGAGCTATTTTCAAAAACTTAAGTCTGTAAGCGGGCATTTACCACCAGTAATAAGAAACCATTTTTTCTCCTAAATGTAGGTGCTTGGTCTACATTTATCTGTAGGTAGTGAGAACCCTGTACTATTGTCTTCTATAAAATAGCTAGAAGAAATGCTGATTCTTTACCTAATTAATTCCTAGAAAATATCTTAATGTGATGAAGAAATAGGAGGAAAAAAGAATTTATTTATTTACCACAGAAAGACTTGAAAGACTTTTTTTTTTTCTTTTCCTTAAGGCATATTTGTCTTGTATATAACCATAACCAAAGCTATTTGCAGGACATTAGCTGTCATTTCTCCCAGTATGAAGGTCTACTGGACAATCTCTTAGTTTCAAATGACCCTGTAGAAGAATAAAATCTTGGTGACTCTTTATGTCCACACTTTATAACTTTCTTCCACATGTAGCCATATCTGAAAGCTTTTAGCAGGCACATTGAATGCTGGGTATAATCTAACTGTATTTGACATGAGAGGAAAAAGAGCCAGCAATGTGGTAGGAGGAAATAAAAACAATCTGTGACATTATGGATGTCTTCTATATGTACCATGGCAGATAAAGCAGAGGGGAAGAAGTCATAAAGTTTCCCATGGTATTCCAGTTAGATGACAAGTCCACGGAAAGAATTATAGCTCCTTTCCTGGTTCAGAGTGAGGTCCTATTCACTTGAAGGACAAATATATATATGTGTGTATATATATCTTTATATATATATATATAAAATTTCATTTCCCTCCCACTCCATTCCCTTTCCTCTCCAGGAACATTAAAGAAATTTTCTGGATAACTTGGTCACAGAATATACTGATACTCTAAAGCAAAATACATAGTATCACAACTTGGTAAAGATTTTATAGCTAGACACTTCACAGGCTGCCAAGTTTTAGTCTAAATCCTCTTAGACATAGTCTGAATAGGCTGATACACATCTGAACTGGCAAATGGAGTTGCTAAGCTGCTCTCCATTGTATCTGAAAAGTCTTGGCAGTCAGGTGAAGTCCCCAGTGACTGGTAAAAGGGGAACATAGTACCCATTTTCAAAAAGGGTAAAAAGTTGGACCCTGGGAACTACCAACCAGTAAGCCTCACTTCTGTGCCTGGTAAGATCATGAAACAGATCCTCCTGGAAGCTACGTCAAGGCATATGGAAGAGAGGGAGGTGATTAGAGACAGCCAATATGGCTTCACAAAGGGCAAATCATGCCTGACTAATCTAGTGGCTTTCTACGATAGAGCGACTGCATCAGTGGACAAGGGAAGAGCTATGGATGTCATCTACTTGGACTTCTGTAAGTCCTTTGATACAGTCCTGCACAACATCATTGTTGCTAAATTGGAGAGATATGGGTTTGGTGAATGGACTATTCAATGGATAAGGAATCAGCTGGATGTCCATGTCCAAAGAGTTGCAGTCAATGGCTCAATGTCCAAATGAAGATCAGTATCAAGTGGTGTCTCTCAGGGGTCCGTATTGGGACTGGTCCTGTTCAATGTCTTTTTTATTAATGAAAGACAGTGGGGTTACACCTTCAGCAAGCTTGCAGATGACACCAAGTTGAGTAGTGCAGTTGAGGGAAAGGATGCCATCCAGAGGGACCTTGACAGGCTTGAGTAGTGGGCCGCTGTGAACCTCATGAAGTTCAACAAGGTCCTACACCTGGGTCGGGGAAATCACCAGTTATCAGTACAAACAGTGTAATGAATGGATTGATAGCAGCAGAGAAGGACTTGGATATATTGGTAGATGAAAAATTATATATGAGCTGGCAGTGTGTAATTGCCGCCCAGAAAGCCAATTGCATCCTGGCCTGTATGAAAAGAAGCAGGTTGAAGAAGGTGATTCTTTCCCTCTGCTGTGCTCTTGTGAGATGCCACTTGGAGTACTGCATCCAGCTCTGGGGTCTCCAGTACAACAAAGACATGGACCTTTTAGAGCAGGTCCAGAGGAGGGCCACAAAAATGATCAAAGGGCTGGAACACCTCTCCTGTGAAGAAAGGCTGAGAAGAGTTGGGGTTGTTCAACCTGGAGAAGAGAAGACTCCAGGGAGACCTAGTTACAGCTTTTCAATACTTATAGGGAGTTTATAGGAAAGATGGAGAGAGATTTTTTACCAGGGCCTGTAGTGATAGGACAAGGGACAAAAGAAGGTTTAGATTGGACACAAGAAGAAATTTTTTATGATGAAGGTGGTGAGACACTGGAACAGGTTGCCCAGGGAAGCTGTGGATGCTCCATCCCTGGAAGCGTTTAAGGTCATGCTGGATGGGGCTTTAAGCAATTGGATCTAGTGAAAGATTTAACAGGCTGCCCAGGAAAGCGGTGGAATCGCCATCCCTGGAGGTACTTAAAAGACGGGTAAATGTAGTGCTTAGGGACATGGTTTAGTGGTGGTTTTGGCAGTGTTAAGTTGATGGTTGTACTCGATGATCTTGAAGGTCCCTTCCAACCTAGAAGATTCTATGATTCTACGTCCCTGCCTGCAGCCGCACAGTTGGAACTAGCTGATTTTCAAAGTTTCCTTCGAACCCAGACCATTCTATGGTTCTATGATTCTATGTCACTGGACCATTTCTTGGTCTCTTCAGCACACTTCTTGCATGCTTTGTTAACATATTATCTCCTCAAAGAAATGAAACTTCGCTTTTCAGCTGCCTTAGACCTCCAGGATTTGGACCGATCCCTAGATCTGTCTTGTACCTTAGGCATCTCAAACCCTGAATATTGGCCCAAGGGAACTCTGGATTTATAATCTGCCTTTTAGAGTAAAAAATATCATAATTGAAACAAATTATGAAGCCCAACATGCAGTCTTTGTAAGAATCCCAAATCCAAGATCCTATTGCTTTACGTAGCATGAGGAATACACAGAATAAGGCAAGACAGTTACAAAAGATTAGTCTCTGTACTTGTTTCGTTATCTCTGCTTCCTCATCACTTCTGAGCATCCTTGAAACTTGAGTCAAAATTCTACAGGAAGGTGCCTGGCTGTGACTTTTCTTCGCATATGTTTTCCCTGCAGACCAAGATTTCTCGTTTGTTTTCTCTCTGACTGGCCATGCAGCTAACAAGATGCTGTGGGCACCTGCCTATCTGCTTCTCTAGTCTTTCTTTTATCTCAGAGTGACCACCCAGCGTATTTGAGGCTCTGCTGTTTTTAAGTTCCACTTATTTGCTACACTTTGGGAGTATTTTTTATCTTCAGATGCCTATACCCAGATGTCATTTTACACAGGCTCTTTCTCTGGTAGCATCAGATGGGTTGAGGGTTTGCAACCACATTGTTGCCGCACTGGGAAAGTGTAGGTGGCACAGTTACATGTGTGGCAGGTTCTACATCCTCTTTGTTCAATATTAATTATTCCATAAGATCGCGAAATGTATAAACTGTGCATTGCTGGATTCCCCAAATCATAACGGGGATGGAGATTGGCTATATAGGAAATGGTAGCTAGTGTGTGTTTATAAACAGGTGATAAATTGTATTTGTGTATGCAGAGTGAAAGACTTGGATAACTAGCAGCTTGCTTAAGCCACATAAATTGGGATCCTTCTTCAACTGAAACTGAAAAACCTTTATAAAACAGTGCCTGGGAGAAAAAATGAGAAACATGAGAGAACACATGCCTTTAGGTCCTCAGCACTCATACTGTTAGGGAGAAAGTGCACATCTTCTCTTCCCCAGTTCGTCATCAGTGTTAAGGATGAAAAGACCTTCTGTATTTGAGCATTTGTCGATTCCTCTTCCAGGGCTGGATAGCATCACCAGGGTGAAGATACATTAGACACTGAATTGAGAAGAGAAAATAACCTGTATATGAACAAGGTGGGGGGGTGGTGTTAAGGCCCAGATCCACAAAAGAATTTAACTTGTAACTGCTGTGGAAATCAGTGGCTACATTAAGAAGCTAAATTATGTACATGCTCACTATGAAGACATCTCTGTAAATACTGTCATATGTGAAACTGGTGGAAGTGAGACCTAGATCCTCGGTGGTATTTCACTACCTAATTCGTATTTAGGCGCTGACATCTCTTGATGCTTTTCTTCCTACGGAGCAGGGAGGCTTGAGATTTGTTTTCTTAATACTCGTTATTTTTCTCGAACCTCATTGATCACCCTTCCTGTTGTATTCTGTGCCCTGGTTGATAATGCTCCAAACACAGCTGTATCTAGTACAGGACTGCTACGGTGCACCGTGATTTCCAGCTACATTGCACACCACTGTAAACACCCCCCTTATAAAATCTGGTTCACTGGAACACTCAAAGCTCCTGGCTGCCAGGGAATGTTCTTTAATGAGGGTAAGGAGTACTTGAACACATCTACGACTTGGCAACCCTTCCTGCTTTTTATAAGCTACTATACACTTCAGAGAGAAAATATCTTAGAGGCTACTTTTTAATGGGACAAGTTTACTTAAGAGCTGAGTGGAGCTGGTGCCAGTAGTTCTGTTTTGTTCTAGCTTAATATTAGCCTTGTCAAAGTTCTTATAGCGTCTCCTGGGTGTTTCTGAATTGCATACCATATAAAGCTGGTTTTGGGAGTGAAGAATTTTGGCTGGAATATATATTATAGTGGTCTCATTATATTTTTTTAAAGTGTATCAGAGGTGGCCCTATATTAAAGATCCATGTAGCAAGGTTGATTTTTTTTTTTTTTTTTTTTTTTTGCTTTCTCCCTTCTAGTTTTACCTTAGCCCACACCGCAGACATTGGATCCAGAATTTGAGCCAACCCAAGTTTGAGGGTTATTTGGGATCCAGGGTCCTGGTTTGGCCTGTTATAAAATTTGGGGTAATTAGCAAACTTTTTAGATGAGGCTTTGGATTTTGAAAATCACCAGACTTTGAGGGGGGAGGAGGGTGTTTTTAGTAGCAACTGCTACACTGAAAGATTCCTTACCCATCTTGCTGACACAAGTGTTCATTCAAAGACAACTTACCAAGATGCACGTGGTGCATCCCATCTCGCCTCTTTGAGAAGCCGGAGTGTTTCATGGCTGCTTGGTGCTTTCATCCTGAGAGGCATCATTAGGGGGTGGACTTGGCAATGTTTTCGCATCGGAGAGCATCCATCCCATCTTTTGTAGAGTGTTTGCGGTGAAAGCTGGATCCTGTTCTGGCTGCACAAAGGAAAAAGGGAGCTGCTGTAACAAGGCCACACTTTGTCTGGGGAGAACCCTGGCTGCCACAGAAAGGATGGAGGGAAGGTGTTGAGATGTGGGTGAGATTTATTAAAATTACATCGGGCTTTAAATTGCCTCTATGTCAGGCTTAAGCAAACATGGCAAAGAACTGGTTTTAGTCCCTTTTTTTTGCCTATTCTTCTGTGCTGGGTTTTGAGTCTATTGTGATCCCATTACCTGAGAAGCAACTGTACGGAGCCATAAATGGTGGTATTGACCCCCTGACAAAAATACTGCGGCAAAGCCACATGTCGCTTTATGTGCATGGAAGAACAGCAGCATGGCCTTGCCTTGTTTTTAACGTGGGGTTGGTGGTGCCCATGTGGGATGGGTGAAACGAATGACAGATGCTGTCCCCCACCTCTCTCTCTAAGGAGAGAAGGGAGAGAGAGAAAAAGATTTATGAATTTAGAAGAAACTAAACTACTTTAATGAAATATTAATAAAATAATAAAAAGGAAATAATGAAATATATACAATATAAACAAAACCAGTATTGAGCTCCCAGGATGACAATCACATCACTGGTGGACACTGGGAAAGTCCCAGGCTGGACTCGGTGACAGATAGGAACTGGATTCCAGATCTGGATTCAGGAATGCATGGATCTGGATCAAAGGCAGATGAACAGAGAGAGTCCTCCTTAGACGCAGGCCATTGAAGAAAGAGAGCTGACCCTTTGATCCCTCAGCTTTTATACTGAGCATGAGGCAGATGGGATGAAATACCCTGTTGGTCAGTTTTGGGTCACCTGTCCTGTCCGTTCCTCCCTGCAGGTGGGACCCCTCTATACTTTTCCATGTCCAACCCTCCAATGGGGCACATAACAAAGTTATCTGACCTTGGGTGTTATAGCAACACATATAAGCAAGAGCCTCTCTGCATACCATTCTTTGCCATAAATTACAGCTAATCAGGTTTTATCATTCTGAGAACGAACCGTGTCTCCACAATATGCTGTTAATTTCAGAGAGTTTCAGACAGTTCAGTTAGTTAGAAGAGGCTTAGCTGCAAAGTAAAATTACTGAACAGAAAATTTGTTCTGTTTTAAAAAAAAAAAAAAAAAAAAAGAAAGTGAAGACGACTTGGTGCACATGAATCTGTGAAGAAGGCTGTCTTAATCCAAACATGAAACATGGTGGACTTCCAGCTGGGCAGAGTTACTGCTGTGTATTAACCCCAATATTTACCTTATTGATGCATTTTTTTTTTTTCTCTGTCACAGGTGGTGATGAACTTAGCTTTGTAGTTTTCAGGAGATCAGATTATCTCTCTTTATAGGAGTTTGGGGAAAAACAAGACTCAGTGACACTGAGTGATATACAAAAATGACCTAACGGGCCTTTTCAGCCTGAATCTTCAGAGACCAGAGACACAGTTTTCTCAGAAATTTTTAATGTTAAATTTCACCCAAAATTTCAAAATTCAGTAAGAAGTGATTTCAGTGTCAAAATTTGAATAATGTCTCTTAAGACAAAAAAAAAGTCAATGCAAACGTGTAATTGTATTAATGTAAAACTTCATGTGAGATAGGAAGAGGATGACTGCATGGAGAGAAGCAAGAGACTGAGGGGGAATGACTGTTCTGGTTTTGGGTCTGCCCCATTTCCTTATGTTTCTTGGGCTGAACCAATTTATTTTTCAGTCTTCTCAATTACAGAACGAAAATAGTGCCTATATACCTTGTATGGCTTTCAGCATCTGTTGTCTTTGTTGAGTATTGTCCAGTTCTTAACTGAAAGGCCTTACGTAAAGGCAAAATTTCTTGTGAACCCTAGAGGGTGATTTTCGACCTGCTCTAATTTTGGCTGTTTAATGAAGCTGCTACCTAAAGGCACTACATGAATCAAAATGACTTTATTTATTTAGATCGGTAAAACCATATAGAGATGCCCAAGATTCTGGTTGCGTTACTGTTTATTTTTAGAGCGGAATCTGAACAAATAAAACAAATTACACTTCCCATGCTACAATAAATACCAGCAGATATAACCCTTCCTCCAACCTAAAATAAACCTTTCCCACCCTTAGCTGTTCCCTTTCCTAAAATGTCCAGGGTGAGAGCTGAAGCTGGCGCTGTGCCCTCAAGGTTGGGAGCTGCGGCCTTACCCAGAGCAGTGGATGAGGAGCAAGCATGGAGCTCGTCGAGAGGAGGGCTCGTGGGGACCCGGCCAGCAGCACCCTCCTCTGATAGAAAGGGCTGGAGGCTGAGTAATAGCTCACTGCTGACCTACTGCACTTTGGAAGTGTATTGGTAGTTACTGCAGTCCTCATAACCGAGTATTTACAATAGAAGCATGAATACAGAAAAATCACGACAAGGATAGCGAAGACGAGCCAACAAGCTGTCTGCCTGAAATCCTTGGAGGAGCCTGTAAATACTTTAATGTTTACACAGGGCCTGTATGTTTGCACAATTACCTTTCCATGAGCCCAGAATGTTTTACACTGGAATGTTTTCAGGCTCTAAGAAATTATATTTTCTGATATGTCTGAAAACTGCAGGCTCAGCTCCATTTTTTTTCATGAACAATTAAATCTGGATTCACCACAACCCCCAAACATGCAAAATGTAAATGGCAAGTTCTACCAAGATTATATGTTGATTGTGATCAGAGTGTACTAAGAAGAAAACATTTTGAATTTACAAGTGTAAATTATTAGATAGATGCAGCTGCACAATATGCTTTTATTATAATTCAGAAGTGCTGAGAAAAATAGCTTTCCTGTAGCGAGATTTTTAAAGAGAGACAAACTTATAAGAAGTTTGAAAGACTGTTTTGGTGCAGTTGGTCAAAACCTTATGGAGGAAGTTTGGAGGCATGAACAGGTGGATCATATCTAGTGGGTTTTGAAGTAGCTACCTTGTTCCTCTGGTTTCTGCCATGAGGCACTTCTCCTACCTGTCCAAAGCAAAGTCCCTGTTAGAGTGTGAATGGGACTGTCCTGGGGCTGGAAAACCTGCTGCAAGTATTGGGAATGCTGTGACAATGGACAGGAACTTAACACGAGGTTCTGGTTCTTGCTGTAAGATCCACTGTGAATCAGCTGTGAGGTCCATAGGGAGTGTAACACAGATCCCTTCGGCTCGTGGAGAAGTCTTTCCACAGATGTCTTAGCTGCCGCTGCAGCCTGCCTGATGTTGAGGGAGGGATAACAAATCCACACTAACTTTTGGTGTGTTTTCCATTTCTGGGGAGTCCCATGAAACCAAAAGAAGTGACTTCTGCACACTTTCCGCAGAAGGAAAGGCGCTGAAGCAGCATCTGGAACTAATCACCTGTGTTTCACAGCTCACTGGTGGGCAGCGAGTGAGCCGCTCCGGCTCCTACAGACCCTTACGTAAAACATGCACACAGCGACTTTCAGCTGTGGGAAACTTGAAACGGCTTCTGCTGGCCCCGCCAGGAGGAGACTGACTCCCTTTTGGTTCACCTGGCAGGACAGGCTGCCTGTACGGGTACGACCGCAGCCTTCAGATGTGGTAGCATGCAGGTGGAGCATGCACATACACACAGAGAGAAATTGCATCCAGCCATCGGATGGGGTATTCCACTAATTGGTTAAGTCTGCTCTGGTGTCTGGCCACCATTTGGCAGATACTGACAGTTTCCACTTAAAGCCAGCCAACTTCACCGGAAAGCCAGCTGTGCCGGCAAAGCGGCTGATCTCATGAAGATGTCATTGAACCACTGTTTGAACTCATTCAAGAAATGGTGGGTTTGACTCGGAGCGGGCTGAAATGCCCTGGGGGTCTTTGCTGAAGCCATGAATACAGACATCCATTTATGTGAGAGTTATACTTCGGTGTTCCCAAGTTACACATGAGGATATTGTCTTCATTCCAGTACTGGGGACTGCTTCCGAGTTTACCTAAAGCTGAAAGGGATTCTCTTTGCTGTTCACATATATGTCACTTTTTCTGTTCCTGAGAGTGTTGCTACATCCTCATAAATATTAGGAGCTTGTCATAGTGGTTGTCATGGTGGAAAGAGTTATTTACTTACAAAGAGGAGACAGATAGTACAAAATATTTCAATGAATTTCAGCATGTTTGAGAAATGAAATACCCTTTAAAAAAATAATGCCAGTTTTGCGAAGCCGTTAAATGCTATTTTACACAATCACGGGGGAGGTTTGTTCTTCAATACACTGGGTGTACACAGAGCCACTGCAGAAGTAGGGCAAAAAAGGCACAGAATGGGGTAGTTTTCAGAAAGGCTAAAGCCATGAGCATAGTTTTATTAGCTGCTGCCATTCAATACATGGAGTTGTGACAGCAGGTGAATGGGAGGTGAAAGCCACAGCAGGCTGAAAGAGCCTGAAGAAGCTGATGTTGGGGGTGAGGAAGGAGAGAAAAAAAGCAAGTCAGACACACAAAATCCCTTCCCAGAATTTTGGGTGCATGTATTGACTGTGTTTCATTATAAATACACTGTCAGGTGCAGAGAGAACACCATTCATTTTGTGGAGGAGCAGATCAGTAATACCAGCATTCATGATCTTATTTTTAACTGGGATGTAAGTACAAGCATATTCTACACTTGTAGTGGTGGGTACTTGCTATGAAGTTGTAACTGAGGAAAAAACGTGCTGCAGATGAATGGTACTTAAAGAGCAGGGTGGTTAGTTAAAGAAATATTCTTTAAATATAATGAATATATGTAGAAAGTTGTATATTACATTTTTTTAAAATGAAAAATTAATTATGGTTCCCAATGTGCTTGTGGTGGAAGAAATGACCTAGCTTTGTTTTAGAAATGGGAATGCTGAGGTTGGAGGGGTTAAATGCCTTTCCCAAGGAAGTTGATTGTACAGCTGTAAGGAGGAGTGCCTTTGTTTGAAATCCTGGTTATAAGTGGTGAAACCTTCTGGTTACTAGACTGGGAACAGGGTATAATATGTATCTCCAGATATGTAGTGTTATGTTTTAATAACCTGACTACACTTTTCCACTAGAAATTGCCTTATTCTCAGAGGCACTGAGCAATTTGAAATCTAATATTTTTTTCCCCATCCGTATTACTTTAGTAATTTGTAATTTTGTAATCTGTTAGAACTCAATCTCCGTACCTCATTTTGACTAACAGGTCACCTGATAATCTGTGTCTGATTATTAAAACATATATTGCTGTCACTGTGCATTCCCAAACATTTTAAAGCCAGCATTTTTAATATACTAGTCAGTGTTTTCTTGGACCAGGCAGAGTGGAAAAGCGAAGGTGGCTGGTACAGTACATGTGGGTGGAGGCCCTGAATGAAGCTTTTATAAAAACTGTCTCATAGGAGCTTTCCTCTCTTCTTTCCAGTTTGGATTAGGTTTTTTGGCATACGTTTGCAAGAAACTCATCATGTCATTGCATTCAAACTGCAAGAGCCAGTTTAGTATTTTGCGAATTTCCCTTGGAAATTGCTCCGCGATGATCTGTCCAGAGAACATGCATTTCCTCGTTTGTTTGGTTATAAGCAAGATCACGAGCTATTTATTTTCATGCTCAATTTACTTGCTTCTCTCACTTTATTCCTATAGAAGTTTGTTTGAAACTTTTCGTTGAATTTAAGTAGTTTGCACTGGTGTCATTTTGAGAAATGAGTTTCTTTGCTTCTGGTTGGTTATAATGCCAGGGCAGAAGATGGATTTAACACAAGCTTAACGCTTTTTTCCTTTTTTTTTTTAAGGAAAAGACTCCTACAGGCTCAGAAAATAATTTGAAAAATACAAGGGTAGCTGAATCATTCCCATTCTGAATGCAGTAATAATAAGTAGTATGTCTTCCAGGGTTAACCTATTAGACATCAAGATAGCTAAACTGTCTTTGGATCTGTGTATGTTTATACACAGTCACATGTGTTCTCTCTAGAGCCGGCTAGGTGTTGCTTGCGGAGGTCCTCCTTTCCTGACCATTCTGCTGAGCAGCCTCAGCAGGAGGGTGTTTGCTCCTGGCCCCCTGAGAGCCTGGGTGCTGCAGCATCCCTGTTTCTTGGATATCCCAGGTGAGGGTTCAGATCACCCATGGCTGAGGTGAGAACCCATTTCGGATCTCCTACATTTCCCCCAAACGTAGTCTTCTACAGGTCATCTCTGTTGGATGCAACTCTTCAATGGCCATGGTGCAGTGCCTTGTGGGGGACTTACAGTGTTGTCCATATATGTGTAAGGGCTGAGAGCAGGTGCGTGCCAGGCAGCTGCTTGTTTGGACTGAGACATTTCCACACATACTACTAATCACGTGGGGAAATGCACAGTTCTGAGCAGAAACACCAAGTGAGTTTAGATGCTTGCAGGTTTGGGTGGAAGAAGTGGCACTGTCGAGAGCTCTGCATGTTTAGATGTCTGTACTCCCCTTAAGACTGACATGGCTGAAGTAGGCTGCTAGTTGCAATTTGTAAATTTGTTTTTGGGCTTGCACTGTGAAAAGTAAGTCAAGAACTATGATGTTTATGTTTTTACCTATGATTCTGAATACGGTGCGCTGAGGCTGTAGTTTTTAAGCTGCTGTTTGAGTAATTCCAGCATGTGGATCCACTCACGTGATCCTTTACCTGCTTATCCCAAGGTCTCACACACAACCTAATTATTATTTTTTTTTTAAAAAAAGCTAAATGCCCTTGTATAAACAGCTACATCTATGCAGAGTGGGTAGGAGCTGCTATTTTTCTAACTGGGTAATTTTTTTGTACTGACAGAGCTGGTGGGAAAAACTTTATAAGGGATAAAGGAACAGAGAAGCAAGCTCTTGGCAGAAACCCCCTAAACATTCAACACCCCCCCCCCCAATCTATCTCTTTTTCAAAACATAAAGTCTTTCTTATCTGTTTCCTTTGTTTCTTTTTTGTTGTGCAATTTTTCAAGCATTAGAGAGAGACAGTTTCCCAGCAGATTATAAGACCATATGGAAATTAATTTGTCTTTAGCATACAGTAGTTGCTAAACATATATAACTTTAAAATCCTCTCTGGGAAATAAGTGACAGAGACATTCAGCTAACCCAAACAACACATTTCACAGTAAGTGCTGTACTATCAAAAGGCCTTTAGACTGAATAGCTAAATGTCCTCAATAGCTAAATTTAAGGATATTGAGGGTGCCAGGACCAGGGGATGCTGGGAAGCTTGTCATCTTACAGTCAATATAAATATTTGTAGATATACTGAACGGAGACTGAACTGTGCCAAACTTTTGGCTCCTGATTCAACTAGAAGAATTTCTCGCTCAGTTTAGAGTTCAACTAAAACAGAGACAGCAAGGAGTTGTAAGCCTTGTCTGCCGTGCAAAGTTCCACTGAAAACTGATTTTAAATAGATCTAATTAAACGAAAGCACATCACTAGCATGCATGTGCTTACATCAATGCACACGGTGATTTTATTGGTCTAATTTAACTTTAAATCAGTTTAAATGTGTCTATTTGAGGGGTTAGCACTGAGTGGAGCAAATCAATTTTAAAATTAATTTAATTTAAGTGGTGTCCTTTTCCAGTGTAAGGAGGTTTTATAGAGCTTTTTGTTTCCATTTATTGATCTCAATGGTATTTTGTAAGCATACTTAAAGAACCATTTTTTTTTTCACAGAATTCACTTGCAAAACTACTGAGTTCAGTCATCTGCACATGATTAACATTTCTGTAGTATATATACACTATTCTATTATATAGTGAGATCAATATTGGCATGTAACTTTTGGATAAGCTTTTTCATAGTTGGCTTTTACCAATGTCTTGTTGAAAAGAAAATTGGTGGCCCTGTGACAAGTATGTAGAAACCTTTTTTATAACTTTTTAAGAAAAAAAATATTTGGATTTAAATGTAAGCAATTTCCAGCAATGTTGTGAGTTTATTCACAATAGGGTTTCTTTAAAGATGAGCAAAAGAAAGCTAATATAAATAAACTGTATTAATAATGTAGTAGCAGCTACAGGGCTTCATAGCAGTGTGTCTGGTTCTGTACTAAAATGAAAAATATGAAATAAACCAGTTCAGTTTTTCTGGCAAAAAAAAAGAACACCCCATTTCAGAAAATGCATGAATAGGAGAAACTAGAACTGAATAGCTCTAATACTTGGGGATGTTTATAACACAGGTAAGTAATTTTAATGACCTCCAACCTGCTAATGTTGCCTTCAGCTAACCAGCCCACCCTCTTAATTGTTTAGAGTCCTGACTATGCTCAGATTAAAAATCACCACAAGCATTAAGCAAACCCTAAAACAACCTCCCGAGAACTATTTATACAAGACGCGGTGGCCATTCAGGGCAATAAAATAATGGTTTACAAGAAGCCCAAATAAAACCTAGAGCTGTCCTGAGCAGGACGGCCTGTGGCGAGTCAATGGGTAAACATTCTCAGTGCAGAAAGAGGAGGACGGGAGTGACAGCTAAAAAAGACGAGGGCAAGTCTGTGAATAAATCCAAGCAAGCTGCACTGCCTGTGTTCTCATGCACCTTGGTCCTTGCAGTGTGTTTGAGTTAGAATTACTTTCTCCCCTCTCTCCCCCCCCCCTCCACCCTTAAGTCCTTTTAATCATTTGAAACTTGCATGAAATATAGAGTATACCCTATTTGAAGAAAAGTCCTCTTGTACTGCGTGTTGTCTGAGGAAACCTCCACGTTATGATTAGATCTGTTATGGTTAGATCCTTAACAATTTATTTCAGTGGGAAAACTTCCATTTGGTTTAATAGCAACAGAGCCCAAACTACATTTCCATGAATCATTTCAAGACAGTTTACCATTCAGGGATATTGGCTTCTTACCAAATGACTGTCTTATTTAGGTCATAAAGGCAGATTGTCTTCGTTCCCTGTTATATCCAGTCTCATGGATGTGCTCTTGAAAGGAACCTGAAACTTGGATATCGTAACTTTGGTGAAATACCCTTAATACTCTAACACGTTACGCTAATATAGTGATTTACATTTTGGTAGAAAATGTTCTCACATGTCCTATAAAAGAAAAATTTACGCTTGATCTATTTTAGTGGCTACAGCTATGTGTCTGTCCTTGAGGTAAATTGAATCATGTAAGAAAGATCTACTTGATAAAATCCAAATGCAAGTAACTCTTGTTATTCCACACAAAAAGGCATTTTCAAAATGGTAAATGAAATGTTCTTGCTTGAAACTGCATTGTGAAAACGAGGGGTTTGTTGCACAAACAGAAGCATGCAGCAGCAATGGCACTCTCCAGATAAGCAAAGTGTCCTTGGGAGGCATTTGGGCAGCCTCGTAGTTGTACAGAAGGGACCCACCAACGGGTCCGTGGCCCCAGCCGTTACAGGTGGGGATGCTGCCCGCAGGGGCTGGTGCCTGGGCACAGAATATATTTGCTATCTGTCCTGTGGGCAGCACTGCTACCTGGAGCGCTGTGAGCATGACCTGGGCAGCTGGCATGGCTGTTGGTGGGGCAGTGCACATATAGGTGCCTGGGATGGTTTTTAGGCTCCTCTTCACTGTTTGTACTCTCCTTCTGGCTCTTCTGCGAGTTTCCTTTGCTGTCTTTGGATCTTGGCTGCTGCTGGGAAGGCTGATCCCGGTAAAGGCATGTTGTGCACCCATTTAACAACAGTCTGAACCCCCAGCTGCACAGAAGGAGGGGCCCCAGGAGACTGTGGTAGGTTGCGGGTGGCAAATGAAGACTGCCATGATGGGGAAGGCTGGAGACCTGTGACTCCTGGCAGTCAGAAAATGGTTCCTTCTCTCCTTTCAAGTCTGCAACTGCAGAATAGGTTTAGTGCTCTGGTAGCAGATGGATGGGGACACATGTTTTAGCGACAACAGCCATAGGTAAGACACTCGATACCTTGTTTGCTTCACTGCCTACCAACAAGGACTCCCAGGTCTCTGAATTTAGTTTAAGGATTCAAGGAGAATTACCATCAATAGTTAAGGACCAAGTGAAGGCTTACTTGTGAGAACTTGAGCCATAGAAGTTCATGAGACCAGATAGGCTGCATCCAAGGATGCTGAGAGAGCTTCTGTCTTTCATCTTTGAAAGCTTGTAGAGACTGGGTGAGATCCCCAATGATGGCAAAATGGCAAGTATTGCACCTGTGTTCTAAAAAGACCAAAAGTTCAGCCTACAAAACTACAGCTCAGTCAGCCTCACTTTAGTCACTGGGAAAATCATGAAGTGAATCCTCTTCGAACAGGTTTCTGGGCACATGAAGAAGGTGGTTATTTAGAACAAATGACCAAAAGTAAGCCATGCCTGACTGTCCTGATTGCCTGCTATGCAGAAATTATTTGTTTTGTGGATGAGGGGAGAGCAGTGGATGTCATTTACCATGACTTTAGCAAGGCTTTTGACGCTTTCTTGCATCATGTTCTTGTCCCCAAGATAACATGTTACAGTTTAGAGGCTGAACGACCAGATGGTAAAATAACTGGTTGGGTGGTTGGCCTTAGAGGGTGGTGGTTAATAGATTGTACACTGCCTGGAGGCCTATCAAGTGGAGCACTGCAGAGTCTATCCCTGGGCCTGGTCTGTTTAACATTTTCATAAATGTCATGGAGGAGACGATGGAGTGCACTTTCATCAGCAGATGTTGCCAAACTCGGATGGTGAGGGCTGGACCACTTGCGCTGTGAGGCTGCAGGACTGGGGCTTGTTCAGCCTGGAGGTGAGGAGGCTTTGGAAGCACCTAACAGTGTGCCTTACCCTGCCCCCCCCTCCCCCCGCACTGGTCTATTGGAGATCATTGAGAAGATGGAGCCACGGCCTTCACTATGGTGCATGGTGGGAGGGCAAGAAACAACAGGCCCAAGTTGAAACAAAAGATGCTCGTATTGGATATGAGGAAATACCTTTTCACTGTGAAGACAGTAGGGTAGTGGCACAGGCTGCTCAGGGTGGTTGCACAGTCTCCATCTTTGGAGGATTTTAAGACCTGACTGGAGAAAGGCCAAGCATACAGTTTGAGCTCATGGCTGAGTCTAGCTTCATCAGGAGGTTGAAGTACAGAACTGCTGAGATCCCTTCTGACTTGAACCCTTGGTTCTTATGACCCTATAGGTACAACACCAGTTTGGCTTGGTGTTTTTCTGAGAAGCAATATATTGGTACAGGCTTTCTTTAGCCCATTATTTAAATGGGCCTTGTAACAGTCTTTCATAAAACAACTCTTGCCTGCTTTTCTCCTCCACCCCCAAAGCAAGGTTATTCTTTACTGCAACAGACAGAAGACTAATTGAAAGAAATGTCACTGACAATGAACAGTGAATCAGCGCCAGTCCTTAGTGTGTTCTTACATCTGAAAAAGCTGACCAAGGATAACGCAAGGTCTATAGTTACTGTAGACAATACAGACACTTTATAATCCCAGACAAAGCCAAGATCACAGAACCGTATAATGTGCTATCCCTCGCTTTTATACAAATGACTGATTAGACAAAACCTAAGGATGTTTCATGGACTTCTGCAATAATTTGGAACATTTGCTTTCTGTGCAACAGAGCGAAACTGTAAAGTTGTGAAGATGGAAAACCTATGTACTGCTAAGAAATACACTCTAGAAACTGCTGGAGTGTAACAGCATTCACATTGCTCTTATGTGCAAACCCTGAATGATTTTAAAATATTTCATGCAATTCAGGGAGTAGCTATTATCATTAATCATGTTTTCACATAGTGTCCGCTGTGATAGGTACAGTACTTTTAATAGTAATACAGTGTATAGTATTTCTAGACAAAGCTTAAGGCAGGCGAATACAGATTTTTATCTGGCCTATCGAGATGGAAAAGAGGCAGAGAATGAAGAGGAATCTACTCATTTAGGAAAAATAAAATTCCTCTGGGGTAGTGTTTTACCCAACAAACAGCCACAGCGGCACAGTTCTGATAGCAACTCATCCTGAGCAGCATCTGTGGTTCCCACTGAGTTCTATCACTTGTATGGCATCAACTGGTAGCACTCAGTGAGATTAAGAATGAAGAAATCCATCTCTTTGGGATTTTTGGGTTTTGTTTTCACTAGTTGATACAAAATTCTGCACTCAGCCATTTTGATTTGCAAGATAAACTACTGCTCATTTTAACTAAGAAGCAAAATGTGGTTCAGAGGGGTCCATTTTTCCATAAATTGGCGTTCTGGTCCCTTGAAACGTGGATCTGTAGTAAGACGGTGTTCCAAATTTTCATTGCCTGCAGTCTGTTTCATATAACTGGGCATGGGTGTGATGGATTTGATGCATGTAAGACTGTTCTTTTTCAGGATTCATTTAAATCCATCCCAGTTTGGAAGAAGAAGAAACTTGTTTCGCAGCTGTGTAGGTGCCATGTATGAAGTGCATTGTCGTCTCGGTTCAGTTACTCTTAGGCAGGTGGTCACATCACAAACCATCAGAGTAACTGGCTTGAAAAAAATAACCTTGTGTCTCTCAGGAGGGAGGACAGTAATTAACAGCATATGGAAAGAGTTGCTTTTACCACAGGGATGAAAGGTACATTGGTAAAACAGGATGTGGGCAAATTTATGCTCCGGTTGTCTCTGTCTGTGGTTTGTGTCAGCCGGTGTCTGAACAGGAGATTCTGGCTTATGGTGTGTCCAGATGATAGTCAGAATAATTAACATATTTTTTTGAAAATAGGAAATATAAACCAAGATGAAAACTAGAGCAGTTCATTTACTTCAGTTGTAAGAATCTGGCCTACTGTACTTCCACAGAAATTACTCCTGAATTTTGCAGAAAGTATTTTTATTTTTCATTTCACTCTACTGTCAGAAATAGTGTGTACACGTTATTCAATTTTGTATGTTTGTATTTCCCGAAACTTTGCCTGGAACCTGAAAAGTGTTAGAAAATACTGGAAAATCCATATATGACTTGTAACCTATCTTTGAAGGGGCAATCTTTCTAGCTGCTACTGCCGCAAAAAAACCCTATTGCAATGATAGGCGTAAGCCCTGAATTCCTCCAAAGTGCTTAACTTTAAACTATTTGATATCAGCCAGAATTCCAGAGGATTTCAGCTCAGATTAAAAATCCTTTTTTAATGTGAAAAGTCATGCAAATTGATAAATGTGTCTTACGATAACCTGTCTAGGATGGCTATGTCATGCATATGGTTGAATTTATCATGTATTTCACACAAAGGAAGGTAATGCTTGATAAACAGTTTTATTTGGTAATTACTTTTCTTTTTTTACATTTGCAAATAAAGCAGATTGATTTCCATCTTGAAGTAATTTACTAACACATTATAAACTCATCAAATGCTAACGTGGTATAGTACGTCTCATTTCCTGTTTACTAAATAATCCTTTGGCTGTCTGCTTTGTGTCTTTCAGGTTGGACCTGGAATTGTTCTCTGCCAGGGATGTCATGGAGCCTGGCGTCAGAGTCCTTCACCTGAAGGAAAACATTGCCTCCTTGGCTCGGCTTCTTGCAAGTACAAGCCATGGTGGATTCCCAGTGGTTTGCCGGCCCAAGCCAGACCATGCAGAGGTGTTCCAGGGAACTATTAAAAGGTAAAAATGCTATCAAGTTGATGTCATGCGATGTTTCTGGACATTTATCAGAGTTTCTTTTCTTTAAGCATCTGTTTGTGAGGAGTATTTGGGATGGATATGAAACTTGTTCCTACTTTGTTTAGCATGAACAGCAGGTGTCCTTTAAAGAAAGGACTTAGGCCCTTTGTAGTACGAGGTTATCTATTGCATCAGGGATTTATTGAAACAGCACCAATGAAACAATCTTACAGGAACTGCAGAAAAAGGGAAAATTGCCCTTCAGAGCCTTAAAGGTTCAGTGAAACACTAATTTAAAAGGATTTGAATGTAGTTACTCATGAAATGTCCCATGCCAATTCAAAGCTGGCCTACTCTTTCTTCACAATTTTTTCATTTTATTAGTGTATGCTTTTACAGGAAATGAGTTAACATAAATCATATCACAGACGAGATAAGCAACAGTCACTCGTTGCTTAAGTCACTGGAAGTAACATGCTAGGGTAAACAAGAATTAGACTAAAGGAATCCTTGCCATACGGGGGACTCTCAAAAGGCATATAAAATCTCCTGATAAATGAAGAATTTATGGTACTGTATTTCATATGACTACAAGAGTGAATTCATCCTTTCAGGAAGGTATCCTAAGACTGTCCTTTGAATTGTGGGTCATGAGTGGGAGAGGCAGTGACTTAATCTCCACCTTGAGTATCCTAGAGGAAAGGAGTAGATGCGTATGCAACTCCTACTGCTCAGAAGTTCACACAGCAAGGCCCTATGAATTATGTTTCCAATAACTATAATACAAACACATGACCAGTTTGGTATTGTAATTTACATGGTGTCTTTTGTCGTGAATGACTATAGTATTCTTACATCTTTTCTTGTAGATAATTTTTTTTTTATCCACTTCTGCTTTAATGCCTTAACTTGTGTGGCAGTTGGGACCTATCTATGAACAAACAAGGATAAAGCATTTTCTTCTGTGCATCTGGAAGAGGAAAAATCCTATCCATGCATCATCAGTGGAAATATGGTTAGGACTTGTCTGCTTTAGAACAAATTTTCAAGGACAAACCACTGGCAGCTGGATCACACGAACTTACCTCATAGCAATGTGGTCAACTGCCCTTTTGGAGCATGATGATGGGAAGGCAGTGAATATTTCATAAAAATTGTGAACTTGCTTCATTGACAAGTGAAACAGTTTGTATGAACCTTTTAGGAAGAGAAATATCTGTTTGGAATGAGAATTTTACAATGGAAATATATATATTTAAATATATTTAGATATATTTAGATATATTTTATATTTTTTTCATATATATATAAACACTTAAAGGTAGGGTGCCAGGTAGATGGGAACAGTCTTTTTTCAGTGCTGCCCAGTGATAGAACAAGAGGTAACAGGCACAAACTTGAGCATAGGAAGTTTCATCTAAACATGAGGGGGAACTTCTTTACTTTGCGGGTGGCAGAGCACTGGCACAGGCTGCCCAGAGAGGTTGTGGAGTCTTCCACTCTGGAGACATTCAAAACCCGCCCGGATGCCGATCTGTGCAACCTGCTGTAGGTGACCCTGCTCGGGCAGGGGTGTTGGACTAGATGATCTCCAGAGGTCCCTTCCAACCCTGACCATTCTGTGGTTCTGTGAAATCGTTAGGGTTACAGTAGCCTGCAGGAGTTAATGGATCAATAAGTGCAGTATCATATACTTGTATATGATATGTATACATGTTCCCTCATGGTGATGCTGTCATAAACATTATTCATAAGAAGTATGCTAAGACACTAAAACCTAAATTTCTGAGTGATATTCTGCAGCGTGCACCAATCTGAAGATATTATATAGCATAAACTAGGGTGCTTTTAGTTCTCAGCTGTCCAAGGCAATAAAACTAGAAAGCACGCTAACAACCAATACAGCCAAAGTCCCTTTTAAATTCAATTTATAGGCTCATCATTTCCTTTTTAATTCATCAAGTCACCTTGCAGTGAGTGTCCCAGCCTGCTGAGGACTATGCTGAGTATATGCAAATATCGTTGTGCTTTGTAATGCAGAGCAAAGTGGTGTGGGAGCAAGCAAAAAGTGACAACAGAAGACTGATCATTAGCACATCCCCAAAAGAGGCACCTTTAGAGAAAAGCTGATGCTACCTGGCAATTCTGGTAGGCTTGTGGTTTGCTTAGTCCCCAGAGCTCTTTTGTGATACATTGTGTTAGAGTCTTAACAAGGATGGGTGAATGAAGTTTGTTTCCCTCTCACTTTCAGCATAAATGAGCTGTCATTAGACTGTTTTGAGTAAAACCCAGATAATGTTTTAAATGGTTTACAAATAAGCAGCAAATGGGTGGTTTTGGCTAGTTGGTTGCTCGCTCCAGTGAAACCTGTACAGAGAGGTTGTCTGGGAGCAAGCATTGCGTCATGGGGTGCTCTGATGACAACCCTTCTTGCCCCAGCGCGTGCCCAGCAGCTTGAGTACTTGTGTGATGAGTTCTGTGTGCTTTGTCCCCAGCGAGGACCACGGGTGACTTTGCTGTTCTGCTATTCTCACCAACACCAGGAAAGGAATGCTCTGCAGCCATCCTCTGAAACAAGCTTCCAAAAATGTGATGTGTCATGGAATTAGTGTATTCATAACTATAAGTAGTTAGGATTCAGGTTTTCCGTCTCACTCACAAAATTACAGCTTTTGCTGCACGTAACTGTTAAGACCAAGATGAGAGTTGCTGTGAACTTCTTAAAGGAGAAGGGTGCTGTTCAACCTCTTACCCTATGAGTTCCAGTACGATCCCATGTGGAGGTGACATGGCCACAGGCAGAAAAATGGTAAGTTGTTTTTCCACCAACAATGTAAAAGTGGAGGAAATGTAGCTTGCCTGGCATGTTTTAAAAAAGGTGGACTAGGGAAGATGCAAGAATATTGCATCCAGCTCTGGGACCCCCAACATAAGAAGGACATGGACCTGTTGGAGAGGGTCCAGAGGAGGGCCACAAAGATGATCAGAGGGCTGGAGCACCTTTCCTACAAGGACAGGTTGAGAGAGTTGGGGCTGTTCAGCCTGGAGAAGAGAAGGCTCTGGGGAGACCTTATAGCAGCCTTCCAGTATCTGAAGGGGGCCTACAGGAAAGATGAGAAGGACTTTTTACAAGGGCATGTAGTGATAGGACAAGGGAGAATGGCTTCAAACTGGAAGAGGGTAGATTTAGATTGGCTATCAGGAAGAAATTTTTCACTCTGAAGGTGGTGAGGCACTGGAACAGGTTGCCCAGGGAAGTTGTGGATGCCCCATCCCTGGAAGTGTTCAAGACCAGGTTGGATGGGGCTTTGAGCAACCAGGTCTAGTGGGAGGTGTCCTTGCCCATGGCAGGGGGGTTGGAACTAGGTCATCTTTAAGGTCCCTTCCAACCTAAACCATTCTATAAAAGAAAAGGGGGGCAATACACTAAGGAAGGGAAAGAAGCAAACTATCTACTGAGTTTGCATGAAAGCAGCAGCAGCTCATAATTTTTTAACAGTTTCTCATTTACATGTGTTTCTGTACTGTTTCTTCTCATGAAGTAAGCATGGATGAAACATTGTAAATTTGGACTGAATGTAAAAGTTATTCAGTACCTGCCCACACTTGGAGACTGTAGTGATGACAGTTGCTGTACAAGGACAAAGTGTTGTCATGTTTTGTAATACATACGAATGATTCTGACCCTTTGAAGAGAAAAGGTCAATGTCAGTTCTCACTAAAGCAAGGACTGTGGCCAAGCAATGTTGTCTGGGACTTGCATGGGCCTACAAATGCACCTCAGTGCTGGTCTGTAGCAAACACCCAGATATTCTATTTTTATTAAAGAAAAACAAACCCCAAAAACCTAAACCCCCTAATCTTCCAGATCTGCTTAGTGGGGCCAGATTTTTGTGATCCTTGTGATCTGGATGGTTACCCACTGGGGATAAAGATGAGATCGCCAAACACGTTTTCACATGGGTGACCAAAATCTGAAGTTGTTATCTTCCCCAGATGAGTAAGAACTAGAGACTAAAAACAAAAGCAACTACTAAAGAAAACCCCTTGGCTTTAGAATTGTTGAAGAGGAAGCAAACTGTAGCTGAGAAGCAAGTTTCCAAAACAAAGATCTCCTTAGAGTAATACTTTTGACACTTTGCCATAGGCAGTGCTCTGTGCATGCCTGCGAAACCCTCGCAGAACTCAGTTAGGGAACGAGTGGCTGGTGAACTTGATGCATGGCATTGTTGGGGATGATCGACTTCTTGTGTGCAAGGCAGAGGGTTGAGGGACTGGCTCCCCCCCTTCATTTCTCCCACAGTAATGATGATACTTGCACATCAGAATAAAGCAAGCTGTTCTTCTGCACTGCGGCTGAAGTGCCTCCCCCTTCCCCCCCCCCAATGACTGCAGGAAGGGAGCTGGGCTGTTATTTATGTGTTAGCCCAGAGTCTGCTGAGAGCTATAAATGTCATGCCCAAAATGGCACGACCTCCTGGCTAGGTGGAATTCATTCTTCAGAGAGACCTGAGGATAGGACCACTGTCTTCCTTCCCAGGAAGTTTCTGCCAGAGACACTGCGTGAGGCTGTAAATGCATATTGAGAAGTTGTTGGGAGGTCCCCTGGCTCTCTCTTGCCTTGGCTGCTCTAGTCTGTGGCTCCAGAACCTTCTCCAGTGGGAAAAGATAAAGTTGTGCTTCTGCCTAATTTCTGTGAGACCAAAACTGACAAAAGAGCTATTTTATTCACTTCCACATATGTAACAATGTATTGGTGTAGGGCCATTGTGGGGCAATGAAGTGGTTCTTTGACATGATGAAGAGATTAGACACATCATCACTTGTGTTTTGCTGCTCCATCTTCTTTGCCAGAGGTTACTTTATAATGTAAACCACAGTACAAACAAAAGACAAGGAGGATTTGAGAAGGAAAGTTGTAGGTAATGAACTTGTTTTCCCTGACTGTGGACATGGCTGGGATATAACATGGAGGACAATGATACCTCATGGTGATCAGCAACATCTTTGCTGCCACGCTGCACATTCTCCCACACATGATCACTTTCCTCCACGTGCATGTGTGACACTCATCTACTCTCTACAGCGTGCTCTCTACCGAGGTGCTTTTTTTTCTGAGATGCTATTTATCCCTTATTATATGCAGGTTTCCTGCATATTTGTGACTGACGAACACATATGTTCCTCCCAGGGACTGTTCTGATCTTGGTGGCTTTTCCTGCCTTTACTTCACTTTTACTCAGGAAAATGAAGGAGCAGGGTTTCCCATACTGCAGTTAAATCGTCCCGGTATTTACTGAAGAAAAGCAGGTGGATGCGGGTGTCTTGTTAGGCCAGGATCTGTCCCCTCCATTTCCTTTGAGCAGAAGTGGTGCAGAGAGGCAGAAGCTGGAGTGCTGCCCGGCAATCTTAATTTCTGCCTCGGACACAGCTATGAGACAATTTTCCTGGAGAAACTATTGGGCTGACGAATACCACCGAGTAGCTTGTTTGGGAAATTTACCATAACAAATAAGCCATTTTGTTCATGCCTGAACCTCTCAGATCGGTACCATACGTAGCTCTCCTGTTGTAAGAACCCAGCTGAAGGCTGGGTTCCCTGTTTGTGCCTTTGCACTCTTACCTACACAGCTGTTAGCCATTACTTTGCATTTTGTTTGTCTATCTTTTAGCTGAAGTAATTTTTTTTTTTTCTTGATTTAATTTGATTGGGAGAAAGTAATTATGCAGAAACCACAATATCTCTGACTGTAAGCAGACTGTCCAGAATATATCTGTCTAAGCAGAAATGGTTTTCTGCTACTTCTGTACAGGATGTGACATTTCTGGCATTGTGCCTGCATTTTTGTGTGTATTTTTTCACCTAGGAAACCCCATTTCTTCCCACCCATCAAGTTTACTGAAACTTCAGCATTTGTGGTTGATGGAAATTCTTATTTTGGGGCCAAAAAGAAATTTCAATAAAAATATTGTTGGTAAAGTTGTCAAAAATCCTTGTAGTTTACCATGTTTGTTTGAACTTTGCGTTACACATTTTGATATGCTTTATGGGAGTGTATTGACTATGTAAATGCCTTAACCTAAGTTTGATACAAGTGACGTGAAGTGTTCAGAGTGCCTAATTTCCATTTTTGGAACACAGTCGGGAATCTAAAATCCTTTCAAAAAATAGAACTTTGTGCTCCAAATCAGAAAAGGAATGTATTCAAAAGCTATGGTCTTCGTGTAGTTGAGAAGTCAGCAAAGCTTGGATTTTCAGAAATGCCTAGTGACTGGAAGCATGGCTTCCCATCTGAAGACATTTCAGAAGGTCTAATATTCTGGAAAGGAGATTTTATCCATCTTAAAACAAAACTTAATTACTTCTGAAGATCTTGTTCTGAAAGGTAGGTTAGAGCTTGCTCCTTTGCGTAGTCACAGAAATAGCTCTAAGTTTTGTGAGCTTTCCTTAACGACGTGCGGCTGGCCTGAGCCGGGCTGGACGGGCCGGCCGAGCACAGCATCGCTGCTGCGACTCTCCCGGCAAACCCCGCGGGGCTCCATGGCTCGCACAGAGCTGGATGTGGAAACTTACTTCAGTGAGGCTGGGAGCACTGGCAAGAACGCTGAGGGTTACATCTTTCCACTTCAGAAACTCAGGGGAGATAGTAAACATCCGCTTGACCAGCAGCACACTCCCCGCTCTACTTCTTGCTCAAAGGATGCTCATGTCTAATGGAGCTGAACTGCCAGAGAGCTGCACCTGAGAGGAGGATTTCTGCCTCAGGTTAGTCCTCGGTCTGGAGTCAGAAAAACTGCCGGTGGAGGGAGCCAAACTACATTTTCTCTTGGCAATATTTATTTTGCTGCTGTTCTTGTTGCGCCACGCTTTCTGCTTCCTTTGTGGCAGGAGGAGGCCAGGTACAGAACAGTGTGTGCTCATAAACCTCCTACTTGATGGTCCTGCTTTAATCGCCCTGCTTGTAAACTGGTACGGGAAGGGAGACACTCTGCCTTCCACAATCAGAAGACATGGTAGAGCAGCTGTTCCCAGTAACAATAATGACACTATTGCTGAGACAAACATTTTCACGATGATGCATGGGAACACTAAATCCAAACCACATTGTTTAGCTAATGCATGCTTTCACTCCGCTAAAGGGGAATGTCACATAACTGAAAGTAAATTGAAGAGATCAGAGTTTAGAAAATATGACAAAGTTGAAAACTTAAAGCTGTATTACACAGTAACATCCTTTAGCAGAGAAATCATTGATCCAAAGTGGTGTGTGTATATGTATTTTATGGCAGTTTATTAGGTATGACTCGCCTCTGGTCAGTCCAGTGAACAGAAACCATTGTGAGTCAGGAATGCTTTCTGCCAAGCACTTCAGTAAAACTGAGTATAGCATATTGATATGTGCTGTGGGAAAGGAGATCTAGCTTGGTGACATATCATTGATATGTCAGGCTGTAGGTCCAGTTTCTGTTATTTTTCTTTAATCTGCCCTCCCAATTGGGACTAATGAAACACTACTCTCAAGGTGTGTGCATGTGTGTGTGTGCAGAGCATCCATACACGCTCGTTCAGTAAGGCAATACCTTCATTTTTCTTAGCAAGAGGAGAAGTATTTGCCTTCAGTAAACAATGATGTGGTGTAACAGCTTAGGGACAAATGGAAAATTAAAGACAAATTGAGATCCGAAACATTTAATTCATAAATTAATCACTGAGCTTAGCGATATCTACCTTAATATTATGACACCCTTTGCTGCTGGCACTCTTGAAATAACAGATATAGATTTGAAAGCTTCTTGGAGAGCCTGTTCCTTCTGGCACTGTTGTGGAGAGGTTGCTAAGTTTAGATCACTGGAATGCAAAGTTACTCAATCAAACGCAGAAGGCTGCAAAGTTCATGTAACAAATAGAGATAAAAATGAGGTTTTGTTTCTTACTAGAGGGTAATGGACAGCTTTCCCCTTTCCTCCTCCCTGTGGCTTTGCTGTAAGATCTGGGCAATGGTGATCTGACCAGGTCTGATCAAAGCTAGAAACACTGTTGGCAGTGGATTGAAGGCTGCATCTAAACTCAGCCAGCAGGGAAGACAAAAAGGGGAGGGGGTGCATGTTATGGACTTGAAAACTATTTTTAGGTGTGCAGACCAGGAAGCTGACGGCAATATCAAAGTGCTTTTGTGATTACTTGGTTTTCACGTGAGAGGGTAGAGTCTGTCAGCACATTGTTTGTTTTTACTGTCCGGACTTCTGCTTTTGAAAAGCTGATCCAGTTAATTTCAATGATACACTATACAGTAATCTTGCCTATTAAAATAAATGGAATCCAGCACTTTCAACAAAAGCCCTTGACGTTATGATCCTCCCATGTATTGTCAGGGTCCTGGGGCATTGCAGCTCATGAATAACACAGATGGAGCAAGGTTTATAGAGTCTGTGGCACTGGTTTTATTTTGTATCCAAAGTGCGAAACTTTTCTTCCAAAGAACATTATATGATACTTTTAAAATTAGTAGGCCTGTTTGGCCATACAAATAATTGTGCAGGTGCTGCAGGACTTTGTGACGGAGCCCTTTGGAGGGAAAACTGGAGTGTTGCAGAGGCTGTGTGCTAACTCAAAAAGCTAAATTAAAAACGTATGCGGCCTCACTGCAGCATGTGGGTGGCTTTTAGGCAAGTGCAGAGTGTTGTTAAATGTCGAAATCAAATATAGGCATGGGGAAAACTGGTGTGTGAATGGAAAGACTGATCACATACTTGTCCTGTCGTTTAAATGTGTGGTAGGTTCCACTGAAATTGAAAATCTGCCTGGTAACAAGCCAGCTCGTAAGGAAATACAAATCTGATCCTAAGTCTTCATCCTTTTTTAAAATCTACCCTTTCTGTAGGTTTGAAATGCTAAGTTTGCATTTACAGTTTATTTACAGTTGCCTTTGTATTTTCATGTTGAGGCTGTGGACTTACTGCCTACTTATTCACCCTGATGATGGTGCCCATAAAACCAGACATCTGGCAACTAAAGTAACGAATATTAACCTTAAAACAGCTCTGAGGTGGAAGAAATCCCTGTTTTGTAGATCTAAAAAGTGAGGTACAAAGATCAAACATTTATTCAGCATCCTTTGCAAGGCTGTGGCATGGACAGGATTTGATCTTTGCTCTGGAAATCCTCAGTCCAGTACTTGATAATGACCTTTTTATCATCTTGTAGGTAAAATGCCAAAAATTCCTGCAAAGCTCCTTCTTGGTTTGATGAATGAGATATTAAGTAAACGGTAATGATTTAGGCTGCATAACCTGAAACAACCCTGTAACTCTGAGATTTTGCTGTGACAGATGAAGATTTGGTGGATTTAAAACAGTTCCTGGTATGTGATGATCTAGTCTTTATCTACTGTCAAGCTCACCGTATGCAGAATACTTTTTTCTACCATTTAAAAAAAGGCACAATGCTATTTGAAGAAGTCAGGGAAAATGCATTTAGTATACTAGCAGCTATCTTACCAAGAGCATAAAGTAACAACTATTCTTAAATAGAATTTGCATTTTACAGTAAAAAGTTTCTCTCATTGTGCCCTGTTGGAAGCATTGCATGTTTATGCTAGAACTTCTACGGAGACCAGAGCAGTGATCAAACCCTGCAAAATCCTCTAAGCACTCCTTTCATTTTGACTGCTGTGAAAGTTGAAGGTGCAAGACACTAAGTCTTAGCTGGAGCAAGTTTTCAAAACCTTGTTGATATTGTAAAATAATTTACACCAGCCAGGTATCACGATGAGGAAGGACGATGTCAAAGTGGTAAGCAGTGATGCATGGTGTTCCTCAGGGGTCGGTACTAGGACCGGTATTATTTAACATCCTAGTTGGCGACATGGATGTCGGGATTGAGTGCACCCTCAGCAAGTTTGCTGATGACACCAAGCTGCGTGGAGCGGTTGACGCCTGGAGGGAATGGATGCCGTCCAGAAGGACCTGAACAGGCTTGAGAAGTGGGCCTGTGTGAACCTCATGAAGTTCAACAAGGCCAAGTGCAAGTCTTGCAGGTGTGTTGGGGCAACCCCAAGCACAAATACAGGCTGGGCAGAGAATGGACTGATGGCAGCCCCGAAGAGAAGGACCTGGTGGTGTTGGTGGATGAGAAGCTCAATGTGACCTGGCAATGTGCGCTTGCAGCCCAGAAAGCTGACTGTATCCTGGGCTGCATCAGAAGTGTGGCCAGAAGGTCGAGGGAGGTGATTCTGCCCCTCTAATCTGCTCTTGTGAGACCCTACCTGGAGTACTGCATCCAGCTTTGGAGTCCTCAGCACAAGAAGGACATGGACCTGTTAGAGTCGGGCCAGAGGAGGGCCACAAAGATGATCAGAGGGCTGGAGCACCTCTGCTATGAGAACAGGCTGAGAGAGTTGGGGTTGTTCAGCCTGGAGAAGAGAAGGCTCTGGGGAGACCTTATAGCAGCCTTCCAGTATCTGAAGGGGGCCTACAGGAAAGATGAGAAGGACTTTTTACAAGGGCATGTAGTGATAGGACAAGGGAGAATGGCTTCAAACTGGAAGAGGGTAGATTTAGATTGGCTATCAGGAAGAAATTTTTCACTCTGAAGGTGGTGAGGCACTGGAACAGGTTGCCCAGGGAAGTTGTGGATGCCCCATCCCTGGAAGTGTTCAAGACCAGGTTGGATGGGGCTTTGAGCAACCAGGTCTAGTGGGAGGTGTCCTTGCCCATGGCAGGGGGGGTGGAACTAGGTGATCTTTAAGGTCCCTTCCAACCTAAACCATTCTATGATTCAATGACCATGAAAGGTTTCAGGATGCCATATTTGGTTTTTTTATTTTGCAATTTATTGTTCCTGTTACTGTTCTTATGTTATAACTTTTTTCAAACTGACTGAAATCAATCAAAATTTAGTAATTGATGTCACTGGGTTTTAAATATGTCTGAGAGAAGCCCCAAGACAGTAGATTTTTAATGCATGGAACGGACATTTGTTTTATTCTGCTCAACAGGTATTAATCATTGGTCCCCACTGATTTGGATATTGGCCAAAACATCAAATATAATCAGCTAAAGAATAAAAATTATGCAGGTACCTTTGGTAGATTAATGCAGGAGAAATAAGGCTAAAGCTTGCTGAAGCAAGCTAAAAATGATGCTTCAAGTTCTCTAATCCTCCCTCCTCCCCCCATCCGACTCTGTAGCTATTTTATCCATTCAATTTGGGAATAGTCCTGTCCTGAATGCTTTTGCCAGTGACATCACCTTTTAATCTTCCTTCTGTTCATTTGCAGCTACTTTGGAGCTGCAGTTTCTTTTATGTCACTCCCCCACTATTTAGAATTTGTAGTTTCCTCAGATAATTGGCCATCTTGACAAGACGCGTGACACAATCAGCTGTCAGATACTTTTCATTCCTGACTTCCATGCCAAATCTGACATGTGGATATTGGGATAATAATGTGTTATCTTAATTAGGTGTATCTTCACAATGCATGTTTTATAACAGATAGAGCATATGAAACTACTGCGATGCCTTGCCAGGGTATCTTTGAAATGAGATTCCCTACTTAAGGGTTTTCTTCCTTCTTAAATAAATAAAGAGTAAACGAACAATTGCAGAGTCCAAGTCTGAATCCTAGCACTTCCTGTTAAACCTCACAAAATAGTGCAAGAAACATGTTTGGTCTGCTTTCTAAGGCTTGATGATGTGATAGGAAGGATGTTGTATGTAACATCAAAGAGTGGTGTTATACCTCTAAAGCATGACTTCTGGAAGTCCAAGTGAAATAATGTATGTTCATTTTTCTCCTGAATATAGCAGTTTTTAATAGGCTTGGATTCTTATCAGAAATGTTCCAACGATTTCCTTCATTGTGTTTGCATGTGCTTTTTTTTTGACTAGCCAAATTTCTCTCACACTTCCCAAAGCCCTGTTAAGTGACTCCCTGCTGGGTTTAGTTAAGAGTGGTGCCGAGCAAATTGCAAGCCGCCAAAACTGGCCAACAAACCACTGGTGATGAGCAAATATTTCTGCTCTTTCAGCTCATGGTCAATGTTGCTGTTTTTTTAATTCCAGCCCATGATGTTCAAGTGGAAAATAGTGAAGTCTGGACTATGGACAGGTCTGAACAGTGTTTTGGATCTGAGCATACAGAGTCTGGCAAAGGATCAGGGTGGATCGTAACTTTTGCACTTGACGTCTATATATTCATGTTAGGATTAAAGTCTTGAGAGTATGCCTGGCCTGGTGGTCATCCTTGAAATTGACTTCTTGGAGCTGTACGTGATGATCTCAGAGCAGAATTTAGATCTGTGTATCTATATCTCACGTAGAACAATTACAGACCTGTTTGTGAAAGACCATAAAATGTGAACCTTTAGAGTGCCCTGCAGAACATGTGTAAAACGTAATCCATAGGGCACGACTGGATGAATTTCTTCTTCATGTTCACTGCTGTAGTGAATATATTATGAGTATATTGTATTTTCCTCCCTTCCCTCCTCCAAATATAGCCTAAGGGGAATAGATCTTGCCTGTTTTACCATACCTATGCTGTTCTTTTTAGCGTGTTCTCACGATTGTCCTCAAACCCAAGTCCATTCATTGAATATGTGACATGACCATATGCTGGCATGCACATGGCAAGAGGCTGAGGGCACGCCAGCAACTTTCCCAGGAGTGGAGATGTGAGCTCAGGGCAAAGTACTTCCTCAGTGGAGTTTTCTCAGCAGTTAGTTCTGCTGCAGCGTTGCGCTCTCCTTAGTAATCTGAGAGAGATCTTAAGAAAACCAAAGCCAGTCAGGTATTAAATTGAGACAAATAAAGTTTCAATATTTATGAAGGACACTGAATTCCTTGTTTGTCCTGTGAATGGGATGTACTTTAAAGGTGGGAGCAGATGACAGACTCTCAGTATTCCTGGCTGTGCCAGTGATTTTCTTCAGAACTGTTTTTTTTTCCCACAAGTTCTTTTCACTCTTGGATCTTCACCTGAAAAGGATGATACCTATATCCCAGCCACAGGCATACTTACTTATAAATCCCATTGAGAATCTTAGATGAGAGAACAAGGCCATGTCTGCATTAACAAAATACAGAATTCGAGACTGGATCTACAGAGAGAAACTGTTTCAGGAGAAAGGGGACTGCCCTGCAGTGCTAACCACCTCATGGGAGTTAGAGGTGATAGGATAGGTTCTTTCAAAAGCCTGTTCCAGATCTGAGCTAAAATGTGGGAGTAGATTCTCCCAAAGTATCTTGTTTTTAAAATGGATAAAAGGTGAACTATATTAAAGACCTGAAGTGTGTGAAACTACAGACAGTTTAATATAATATATTGGAAACTAGTTTATTGCTACTTTGTCATGTGTGAGAGCTCAATGGTATTTCATAATAAGTTTACTTTTTTTTTTTTTGCACTGTTTACATTTTTGATCCAACTTCATGAAATGCAGGACAAAGAAGTACAGAATAGTGAAGGGGAGACTGTTTGGAAAGAAAATAATAGAATGGCAAATAGCCTGCTGATCAGGGCAGCCAGCGGGAACAGTGGGACCTGGTTGTACAGATCCCTGTTTATTCAGCGTGGAACCCTTCCAACAGGAGAAATTAAGACATGCCATACATAGCCACTAATGTGCTCGTTAAAGTCATGAGTGTGGAGAAAGGGCTTGAACCTAGTTCTGCCATATCCTGTTCCTAGGGAGGGCACTAACCACCAGTTTTTGGATGGCATGCACGTCGTTTTAGTGTAAGTCCTCTGCTGTGGAGTGCTAATCCCACTTTGAAGCTGACTAATCTTTCCCAGGAGACTTTATGTTAGAACTAGTAAATTCCTATAATAAGTTTTGGTTTGAGCAAATCAGTATTTTCTAATACAGAAATATTTATTTGAAATAGTCCCAGCTTAAGCTTGGTGTTCCAGTCACAAAAGCCACTTTGTACCTCATTTGTATTTCTCTGATGCCCTAATGAAGGTCGTGTGTCTGCTCTTCTCTGGGTCCCTCAAGCGCATCATTGTGTGTTGCACATCTTTGTACTACTGCAGTAGCTCCTAGCTGTAATCACAGACCAGGGCTAACATGATATTAAGTATGTTGCAAAACAAAAAGCTTTGTGGTGGTCCTCAAGGAGTTTGTTATCTAAATATAAGTTAAAAGGCTGGAAGTAGATAGTGTGGATGGAGTGTGTGTGTAAGCAAGGAAAGACTAAGATATAAATGATAATTTGAAATATATTGCTTGTCAAGGCTTTTTATGTGTGGTGCAGAAGGGTAGAACTCTAAAGAAAGGTTTGAAATGATATAGTAATTGATAAAGATACCCATTTTCACATGACTAAGCAAGAATATTAAATGCCTTAATGAACTCTAGAGTGCAGTACTGTGATAGAAAGTTTCACTGGTGATTTAAAATATGACATGAATTTTTGGCAGATCTTGTGTTTTAATGTAGATGTTACATAAGAAGGATGTGGGAGGAAACAACAGTCTATCTACTTAGATTCAGATAATTGTATTTGCTTATTAGCTGTATTGTCTTATTGGGTGCAAACTAGACAGCGCCTGAGCTGTTCTTGCTGAGCAGGCTGATCCAGGTAAAGAACATGTAGGATAACTAATGTCGTCTAATCTAATTAGCCAAACCTAAACCAAAAAACACCTGTGTGATGCTGCTATTACTGATGGAAATACAGGAAGGTGAAATATGTGGTCAGCCCACTAATGCTCTATCTGTCATATATCTGATGGTAAGGCATTGTGTGCTTGCTTTTTAAAATTTGAGTCTCATAATGAACGTAGTCCTCGTCTCTCCCTCTTTTGCATCTTATTTCTTTGTTAACCTTAGGTTAGAGCTGTTCATGCTGCTGGAGAATGAGCACATCTTTGAACCAGAGACAAACAATGATACTTTCTCCTCTTCTCATCCTCTCTCCTATGAGAAGGTAACCTATTCTCTTTCAACTCTTTCCTTGTTTATTCAGCGTGTTTATTAGGTGGTTTAGGATGAGCTCTCCATGAATGAAGAGATGATGTAATATATGTGGTTGAGATAAAGAAGTGGTCAGGTACGACTTAAATTAAAGGATGACCAGAGACCTTCCGGGGACAGCTGTCATAAACTCTAATGCCACTCAGAGTCTGAAAGTTGTGCAAGACTGCTGGCAAAGAGTTTTCTTGCTCTGATAGGCTGTTCCAATCTTCTCTCTCTCAGCTTCTCCATGGATAGCAGAATTATTATAATATTTAATTCTGTATGGGATAGCACCTCTCTGAATGACGAGTGTTTATAAAAGCTTTCAAACTTGAAAAGCATGTAGCATTCTTCCCTTTGATAGATGACTAAAGGATTTTAGTCATCTAAAAAAAAAAGTCACCTTTGATAGATGACTAAAGGATTTTTAGGAATAGTAAACACGAAGTGTGGTAGAAGAAAATCATGTGTTACCAAGGCAAGAATAGTAACGGGGGTTTGAACAATTTATAGAGGCACAACTGGAAAGTCATTATGAATTACTGAAGCTGGGTCTGCACATGGAAATCTGGCTGGCAAAACAATGTTGAGAAGGAGCAGGGCAATTATGTATGGGATGAGGTGCCAGGATAAAAACAGGTACTCCTATGGAAGAGGGCTGAAGCTCAGCTGAAGGCTGATGCCAGTTTTGTTGTGTTTTTCTGCACTGTGCTGTCATGTAATTACCACTTAGCGTGGTGAATTTTCACAGTGTGAAAAACCTCACCCCTAAGCCAATATAACATACATTGTCTTCATAAAAATATAGTTACACTGAAGGAAAAAAAAGTCCTTTTCTAAGTAAAGAGTGTTTTATTTTAAATTGCTAATTTAAGCCTTAATGGCAAATGAATTTATAAAGTTTTGACAAGCTCTGCCAATGTAGCTCTGCTGGAAAACTTTCTCTTAAGAGTCAGACTGGAAAGCTTTTGAACCTTGGGTTCTAATGTGCAGCACAGAAGGAAAGAGAAATGGATTCTTGCCTATTCCAGATAACAGTGGAGAAGCTGCCCAATCTGTCGCGCCTAACCATGCTGCTGAATCGCTACGCTACAGATCCCCAGTATCAGCAACTCTTCATCAATCTGGTAAGACTGAAGCCAACTCTAAAAACAAACATTTCCTCCATGAACAATGTGTTTGTTATATTTTCTCATTTGTTTATGATGGCTGTGTCAGCCCCACTGATTTACATAAACACTGCCAATCCTGGGACGTTACATTCTCAACAAAAGTAGCTGAGTACAAACAGCATTCCGAAGTTTTAATTCATATTGTATAAACATAACAGATGTTGATAAAATGAGCCAAAAAGAAAATACAACAAAAGAGACCATTTCAAGGGGACTTTTGATTAAAATACATTCCAGATTGACAAAATGATACAATGTTAATGGAATAGATCATTTAAATGTCATTATTTGGCTCTTACAGTCCTATAAAGCAAATATAAAGCAACGCTTTTGAGATTTTAGGCTCCATTACAGTACAGTGCCTATACATCAACTTATAAATAAAGCTATATTTCTTTCCCTTTTCCTTTTTTTTTTCTTTTTAATCCTTGCTATGACATTGCCACATTTATTTCCTAAATACTGTACTAAAATACTGGATCCAAAAGCAATAATGTGTTTGGTATACTGAATAAGGCCTAAAATAAATATGTTATAAACAAAATAAATGTAGTTTCTGCCTTGGTGAATTTCCAGTCTACAGCATTGAAACTGAGTGGGGGCGGGGGGAGCCACTGGGAAATCCAGGCCTGAGAGCCTTAATTCAGATGGGTTTTATTTAAAAAGATATAAAAACTGCTCCTGTTTACTCATGTGGAAAGAAGATGGGACTAAGTTTGAGATCCATCTAGTCTGAATTCCTTGCTTTGAGAATAGTTAGAAGGAGTGAAAAGTTTTAAAACCCACAATGCTCCTAATATCCATTATCTAGTTTGGTTTAAGGGTTTCCTTTTAATAGATGGGGAAACTGAGGTAGAGAGAGGACACATGACATTCCAAAGTTCAAGAGGAGGTCATACGTGGGAGTAGAAGCCAGCTCAGCTGAGACCAGTCCAGTGCTTGTGCCATTGGACCACACAACTTTTTTGTTACGGGAAACCTGTTGCACTCAATTAGGTTTCACATTGATACCTAACTTTTTAGTACCTGATGCGATCCCTGAAGCACAAAGTTTAGTATCTCTTCGAACAACTTGTTATTATCACTCATGAAAGCTTTTTTCTGATATCCACAGAAACACCCATTGTGAAGTTCTTGGGCTTAATGATTTCCTGTTCCACAGCAAAATTGTATGTGGTATAGAAAGAGGAAACCTTTTTACTTTTAATTTTTTCCTCCTTATGTCTTTGAATGTCTTGTTGGTCCTGTAAATAAAAGAGGGAGAAGAGATGTGTCCCCCTATACTGTGCGTTTATTTATATTATTTTATCCTGTCTTTTTTAAAATTTTTCCTCTTCCTGGGGAAGCATATGCTTGGGAAGCATAATACACCTTCTTTGACAGAACTGGCCAAGTTGTAAGAATACTGCAGAGTATGTGAAAAGCAAAAACTTAGTGGACACCTATATAAGCTATGAAGACCAGCTTGGTTAACATAAAATGGTCTTTAGCTCTGTTCCTGTCAAGAAACAGTTATGACCCTCATAGTTTTCAGTGACCAGAGTTTAGTACTCGCAGGCCCTCTTCTTCTCAGAGCCATATGATTGTTTTCTTTGTCCTTTTCTTGCAGACTATGTTTCTATGTGAATTCACTTTTATAAGCATTTACTGCAAAATATTACAGGACGTCATAAATGGTTGTGTAATGAGATAGCAGCTATAAAAAATCTTAAGACTTAATAAATATTGGGGTCACCGACTATTTCCAAGTAAAAACTCAGACCATATCAATGAGGCTCAACTTTGCTTTTCTAGCCTATGAGATTTGGGTACATTCCAGTCATAATAGTTTATTTAGAGTGAACCTGATGGTTTACCGAAAAAGAAAGTTTTTGGTTTTTTTTTACTATGGTATTTCCTGATGTTTTAGATATAACTGGGGATGGGGAACAGGGAGAGAAGAACTAACGTTCTTACTGGCTCCTGTCTCTCAAGACTGCTACTGCTCTCTCTCCAGCCTCCTTCCTCTGCCTCTCCTTCCCATCCCTGTGGCAAGGGATGCACTCATGCTTTTGTGTTTTCCCTGTGTCTTCTCTCTTTGCCTTATAGGAACCATACATAAATAAATCGGCAATGTCAGTCCAAGCTCATTTCTCGCTGCAACGCACCTATGTCATCTTTCGCACCCTGGGGCTGCGCCACCTCACCGTTGTTGACCAGCAGAACCGAGTGGTTGGGGTGATCACCAGGAAGGACCTGATGCCTTTCCCACTGGAGGAGAGGCTCAGGCTCCAGCTGGCGCCACAGAGCCCTGATGCAGGTGAGCATCCCCTGGATTCAAGGCCGTGGATGCGTTCTTAGGCTTTGTCGCTTCTTTTTGAGCCCATGTTAAACTTCAGGAAAAAGTAATCAGAGCTTTTCCACTTGATACCTTCTGGAGAAGAGATGCTTAAAAGCTGTTGTATCTAGGCATGTGGGATGCTAGCCCAGAGTTATGCGTCTTCAGCTGTTTGGTGGTTGCAGAATTCATTAATTTACATGCTTGTGAGACAAAATAAGAATTCATGTGTTTATGGATGATATACATAAAATCAGATGTGAAGGATGGATGTCAAGAATGCTTTTGTCACACTGTCTATGCCTCCCAATGAAAAAATGTCATGACCCTTAGCAGCAAAGTTATGTTGTCAGAGTCCTTCAGTGAGGACTAAATGTTCAACCTCTGAGTATCTGCCTGTTAAAAAGAAGAATGTTTCCATATCAGCTTTTTATGTTGAAATATGTATGTTTAACTGAGAGGAAATACTGCCTTGAGGAATGACTGGCCTTTCTTATTGGTCTGCCTGTATTAGAAATAGAAAGGGAAAATTGTATGCAAGAGAGAGATGTCGACTGTGGGGCTCCTGTCAAATTCCCATCACACTTCTCAGCGGGAGAAACTTGACATGCTTTTCTGTTGCCTGCATTTCTTTCAATTTCTGCAAGTCCTAGAATAGGTTCTCTTTCTCTCCTTCCACTTGATACAATAACATTTTTAGTTAAGTTCATGTACAGTGAGGTATGGGGCAAATTCTAATAATGCGTAAGCAACCTGATAAATTGTGGGAGTAGTTTTTGTGTATATAGCAGCATATTTATGAACTGAGTACAAATTAAATAATTCTTCATGATTTTGGAGTCATACATTATTTGAAACCTTGGAAAGTGTTGTTTGTTAATAAATTAATGTGAACAATTTTTTGGATAAAGAAGCTTTTAGATTTCCTTCTATGACTTTGTAATTGATGTTTAATTTTGTTCTGTTAAACACCAGAGGGATTCCCACAGATTTGGATATTAAAATCAAACATGTATGAAGGAATCCACCACTATTAATGTTGTTATAATGAATACCAAGGAAAACTAGTAATAATTTACTGGCTATAAAAACTTGCCAAAATTCTTGAAAGTGAATTTCTGGTATTTGAATCATGCAGCTTTGAGTCTCCTATGAATCAAAGATTTGTTGGTTTTTCTCCTGTTTTCCTTGCTGGATCTTGTCTTTATTATCAATAATGTTGCTTTTGTAGCACCACAGAGAATGCGCAGCACTTTAAAATTCAAGTGTCCAGTCAATGCAAATAGCTGGCAGCCCAGAAACTTATGAAGGTACATGAGAAAGGCTCTTTAAATGGTCAGTTAAAATATGTCATATGCAGGATGAGAAATGCTTTGCAAATCAACCATCCAAGAGATATGGAGGTGGATGTTTATTTAGATCCTGTTACAGTTAGTAATCTTTTGTTCATTAGTACACTAGTAAGGTCATTGTCACTATTGATCTATGCGTCACTTACCTGAAAAATGCGAAGTTTTTCTTGAAGGAATTAGGGTTTGTGTGCTAGCAGAACAAGAGATCTAATCTAGAAACCCCTAGTGATTTCCCCTTAAGGCAGTGAGAATCTTCTTCTCTTGATAACCAAATCTGAATAACCTTGCCATGAATTTACATTTTTGGTCCAAAGCCCATCGCTGATTTCCTTTTCCTTGATTTATTGAGTACAAAAAGTATCACCCTTCTAAGACCTGAGTAATGTAATTTCTTTTTGCTTACAGTGTCTGTGGCTAAATGACTCTACAAACTTTAGTCGGGGTGTACTTTGCAGAGTATGAGGGCTGGAGATAGCCAGGATATCTGTAACTCGTTACACAACTTTGAACAAGTCACTTAAATATTTGGCATGTGATTTACTCTGCCTTTCAAGTTGGAACAATGATACGGATCCAGCATATTTACTGTGAAAAGTATATATGTGAAAAATGCTATAGGAATATAAATTATTTATAATATTATTTCATGTAGGCCAGTTATAAAAACCAATGAGGGACTGGGTTTTTTCCCCCCTTTGTCAGTAACAACTGTAATCTCAAAGGAAGAGTTCACACAATTTACGTGCAACTTCTGGTAACTGTGTTGTGAGCTGGGTGGGGGATGGCATGCTGCACTTTTCCACACGTTATTGTCTAGTTCCATAGATAGATGAGGGTTTTTTTTTGTAATAGATGTGAATTCATGAAGACACACGAAACAGAATTCCTCCCAGGACTTCCTGGAACAAGTCATTCCCTTATATTCTGGACTCCAGTGACAAATCTGTCTCATCACAAACCAGAACAGTGTAACACATATAGGAAAGTGAAAACAGATGAAATTTATAGGAAAGTTTTCATCAATACATGATTCTCATGATCCTTATATAGAACAGGTCTCTAAGGAATGGCAGTAACAAGAGGACACATCATCTGACTCTGGCACAAGATAGTTCTGTTTTTCTTCTGGTCTGCTTATAGTGAGTGGTGAATGTTCTGCGATTTCTTCATATGATTTGAACTAACATCTAGACAATTAGAGCAAAGATGCTGTTTTTATATGAAATACAGTTTGGTTATGAATTTTCACAATTTCTGGAGACAAATCTCTGCGACAGAGATGAAAGGCTTCACAACAAAATTCAAATTTCTGGTATTATTTTTGGTTTGTGCTGTGCATCTATACCTCTTTCATCTCACTCTCCTTTGTGATGGTGTTTTCCTAACACTTCTTTCTCTCTTAAACTGAAATATGACTTCAAACATGGGCAGACTGAACTTTAGATCTAGGTTTCAAGTACAGTGATGGAAAATGCTTTCACATTAGACACATTACACCAATGTCTATTACCTATTCCTATGAATGTGCATAAACTATTGTGAGAAGGTTTTTGTGGTATGCAGCTTTAATGTAAGGTTTTGCAGGTACCCTGTAATGTGCATGTTCTTATGCTAATGCATGCGGTGTTTTTCCTGTCATGTGATACTTAAATACTTTAGAGCTAATTGCCTAGTGTTTTTAAACTGCCTGGTTTATCCTGCTGTGGAACCTTTTAACATTTTCCTGTTTTCCAATTGATTCTTGCTTACATTTTTAAATTGGATGTTGTCCTTTAATCACATTTATTTGCTGACCATGAACAGAAAAACCTAAAGGAGGGAAGACACATGAAGAAATTGTTAGTATATACTTTATATAAAAATGATGACTTGAAGGACGCAGGGACCAACATCGGTAAAGGTACTAGTAATAGGATATGGTCTATCTTACCTCAAGGCTGAGACAGCCTTGAGTCAAAAAGCCAAACGGGAATGAAAATGTAACTAGCTGTATTCTTACAGAGTAGCGCCTGGAAAATTGCTGATGAGGAAGTGCTGCAAAATGTTGCTGTTGTCTCTGCTGCCCCTTTTCACATAGCTTCAGCTAACAGAGCTGTCAGTGTACCTCTGGAGATCATGAAATCACTTAATGAAATGAAGTGTAACCAGCTCTTTACTTAACTAGTGGTTAATTAAGTGTGACCATCAAGTGATGGGAACCATAGGAGTGTACAAGGGAATGCTTGTTCATTCCTGAAAGGCCTATTAAAGTAAAAGGAAATATGTGATCAGCACAGTTGTCTGAATGTCTAACACGGTACGGCGTGGGAATGCCAGCACCAGAGTTCAAACACATGAGTTACTGCTGCTTACTTGAGGTACTGAACAAACCAGAATAACTTACACTATGTGATTGTAATCAATGCCTAGCACACTTCTGAGGGGCCAAAGCAATGAAATGGTTGACTAACTTGCAGTATCTCATTAAACTGGTGAATCTTGCTTGTCTGAGATCATAGATTGTGTGCAAAGACTCTCTGTTCTTGCCATTGAGGCCATTCCTTACTCCATGCCAGCAGAGCAACTGGGATGAATTACCAGATTCTGCCAATTTTATTTTGAAGGGATTACAGAAAAGAATTTATATTTTTGTGCAGTTTATATTTGCAAAGAGCTCTGTAGGTGTGAAGTCCCGAGGCTTCTGCTGTGATGTTGCTATAATCACTCCTCTTGTGTATGGTGGAGCTGAGATGCGGATATGAAGTAGCCTACTGAGGATTGGAGAGTTAGTCTGTGGCAAATCTAGAAGAACTTCAGACTCCTGACTTCTTTTCTTCTCAATATCAGTCTCTTACTTTGTAAACACAAAAGCTAGCACTAAGGGAAGGCATGGCAGGTTGTGTGACTCACGTGTCCTCTCACATTTTGTCAGCTTTGATACGCAGGAAAAAAGTGTTTCTAGTTGTGATAGGGCTGTCCCTGGTTTACAGAGCAAAGCCACCCATGCTGCAGGGAGGGCTGTGAAGACTACACCTATGCAGGAGGGCACTGTAGTCCCATATAAGTGCTCTCAACGAGAATGTAGCCTGGAAGCCTCCATGAGATACACTGGGTACAGCTGGTCAGCGCAGCAAAGGATGGGACCACTGCTGGGACCACTGCTGAGTCACTGCATTGTAAATGCAGAAGGTACGGGTACTCTGTGAAAGTATGGGATGGAAAACAGTAAATGTGCAAGACTTGATATGTCTGGTATGTGTGTATGTATAGATGTGAATGTGTGTGTGTGTGTGTATGCGTATGCAGGTAAGGAACCTAATCGTTTTGCTACTATCGTTTGTAATATAGAATGCAGGGAGATAGGCTAAGCACTGGATGAGGATATATACTTCCTTTTAGAAAAAAAAAAAAAAAAAAAAAGAAAGATACAAACTATGTGTATTTTGGGCTTCATTGCCCTACAGTCATATGACTACTATCTGTAGAAACCGTTTCAATCTTCAGTGCATAAGTAATAGGATAGGGCTTAGTGTTGATGCAAGTTATGGGTTGAGAACAGAGCACAGAGGTAAAACAGACAGAAGGGATTTAAAATAGCTTGGTGAATCAAGATAGTTCTAAGATACCACTGTCTTGCAGGACATACAAATAAGAAGGAGTAATATTTATCTGAAATGTCAACAACCATAAAAAACATAAACATTATTCACGAAAATGCTGTGACATTTCTTTTATCAGCCTGGATGGGTTGGGTTTCTGACAGAGGTCTTTCTTACACCTTGTCTTTAAGGTGAAGAACGTCTAAAAACATCAGCTCTTTCAATCTAGAAAGCTGTTTCACAGTCTCACAGAAGAATTTATGTTGGAAGGGTTCTCTGGAGGTCATTACGTCCAACCCCCTGCTCACAGGAGTTCTAACTAGATCAGGTTGCTCAGCACCATGCCCAGTCAAGCCATTGACGCCTCCAAAGATGGAAAGCCCACATCCTCTATTCCGGTATTTGACCACCTTCATGGTAAAATATTTTTCTTATATTTAAGTAGAATTCCCCATGCTCCAGCTTGTGCCCATTGCCTATCATTGTGCACCGACAAGAAGAGTCTGGCTCTGTCTTCTCTGTGCCCTGAGGTCAGGTAGTTTCAGCAGTCAGGTCTCCTCTAAGCCTCCTCTTCTCCAAGCTGAATGGACTCATTTCTCTAAGCCTCTCCTCACATGCCTGTGCTCCAGCCCCCTGAACAGTTTGGTGGCCTGCTGCTGGACTTGCTCCAGTATGTCAATATTTTTCCTGTACTGTAGAGCCTTCCCACCACCCCCAAACTCACTTGTGCAGGTGCCATGCTAATATTCTATGTATCATCCAAATTTTAGTATACGTGCTGCCAAAGAGAACATGATTTCCTTAGAAGATAAGCTAGAACAATGAATTTTTTAAAAAGAAGAAACTTGGAGATGATGGAAATGGAAGAGTTTTAACCTATTTCTGCCTTCTCCCCCATTACCCTCTGTGTCCTTATGTTCTGGTCTTTTTCTCAGCGCAGGACTTTCAGTGGCTTCCTGCACTGTAAGGAAGGCTTCACAGTCCCCTCTCAGCATCCTGGGAGAAGAATTTACATCAGCTTGGGTCCTTGGTTGTGTATGTGTCCTCTGCTTCTCTCAGAGCTCGCCTGCCTCTGCTTGTGCTGCAGGCTCCTCCTCATTGTGCGTTTCTCCACTTTGTCTGACCTGCTCTGCACTCCAGAAACTTTTTCCCCCACAAGTTGCTCAATTGGTCTTGAAAAAGCACAATTTCCTTCTCCTTGCAGAAGATGCCCCCTGACTGAGTGCAGCCACATTGTTCTCTGCTGTCTCTTGAAAGGAACATAATGCCTATTAGCACAGAGTAACTCCAAACGAAGAAATTAAAATTATACACTCAACACGTTAACAGAAACATCCACAACATTGTTCTGAAAAATTATTCATTAGGGTCTGGCCATGATTTTGGAAATTACTCAGGGTGGTTTTATAACAGTCAAAAAACGTAAGGTGCTGTGTGTGAGGCTTTAGGGTTTGGACATCTTTTTCCACAACTCTACATTTCTCAGTGAGAACATACAGCTCTTTTGACAGTAGGACTTGGGTGGGCTGATGTTTGCTGGATGCTGTAATAGGAGGTTGGCGGGACACAGAATGATAAACTCACTTGTCAACAGCGTCTCTGACTTTCTCAGGAGGACAGGCTGAGCTTTGTACCTCTGTGTCTTGCTTCTCGTGCAGTCCTTCCTAATTTCTCTGGCATGGGTTAATTGATTTTGTATTTGTTTGCTGTTGTTATTTTTACGTCTCCCCAACATGGAACCCTTCTCAGCCACAGACGCTCATTTTGTATCTATTATTCCCTGCTTCGTTATGTTGTTTCCTTCAGCCAGAAAGAATTCTCCTTAAATTTTTTGCATATTGGTGGCAATGGAGATAGAAGACCAAAGAAAATAAAGAGGAGATCCACAGTAGATGTTGAAAATGGCGTCCTTCCAGTGTGTGGGATGGAAAATAAGGCTACAAGCACCACAAGAGGAAGCAGACCTATGGCAGCATCTGCGTAAAGTAAGGCACTTCCCCTGAAAAGCAAACTCCGGGCATAGATCAAGGCCAGGTCGAAGGGCTCTGTAGGACCCTTTTGGCCTCTGTGTCTGCATTTCCTTCTTGTGAGACCAAATTCTTGTGTAGGGTTGGTGCTCACTAAGGTTTCCCATGGCATAGAGCTGGGCGCATGGACCAGGGACCTAAAGCTATGTTGGCTACTGCAGGCCAGATGCCTTAATGCCCCATCAATTCATAGTTCATTTGTGTCCACTTTCTCTTTGATATTGTGAGCATTTGCTGTTTCTCTCTCATGCATCATCTTTTTATTTCCTACTAGTTGTATATTAGTTGCAAGGCAGTTGTGCTAACAGCATTTTTCCACAATGAATTTCACTGTTTTTTTCTCTCTATGTTTCTGTTTTGTTTTTTTTTTCTTTCTTTTATACTTTGTGGGGCATTATTTCTTCATCCTTGCTACCGATTGCCTCTTGATCATTGCTTCGCATGAGAATTCTTTTGTTTGCAGAGATTCAGGAAATTTTCCTTGCTGTACTTCAGAGCCTGGATATTGGCATACAAAATTAATCACTTTTGGTCTCTCCTTGCTTTTCCTTGTTATAAAGTAATTTTCTAGACTTGTGCCAGCCTTTTAGTGCTCCTGTTTTCACTTTTAACACAAAGGGCTCTGAATTTCCATTGCTTGGCACTGCAGGTGTGGCTTCCTTCTGAGTCCATTCACTTGCTAATGACTACACAGGTCCAGCCCAAGTGGGCTCAGAACACATCTCCTTAAGGCTACCCAAGGCAAGCTCACAGCCCCACTGGGGTGAGATGTCCCCTACGTGAATTTCACCTATTTCATTAGTGTTTTGTACGTTTTTGTGAACTTGAGTAGGGCTGTGTGAAAGGTCTTCACAGAAATAAACATAACAAATCAGGGGCTCTATGCAGTTTTCCCTAGTGATTTATATATTTTAAAATTAAAGCTAGCATTTTACCAAATGCTGTTTGAAGTTGTTAATTAGGTTTGCCTGAACAGCCCAAAACAGACAGAGCTAATTGGTTAAGATTATAGCTAAAAGATCGTGACCTCTCACTGTGAAATGCCTTGGTCTATGTTCTTGTTTAGGTCTGTTCTTCTGTTTTTTTTTGAAGGAGGCAGATAAAGCATGTACCGTATCACTGAGATAGTGAGGAATACTTTTTTATCATTTGGGAGTAGCATCCCTATCTCAAATCCGCTGTTGTTAATGGGAGGGTTTTTTACTCAATACTTCTGCGTTCATTCTACTTGCATTTTTGACAGGGAGAGCACTATCAGGTGAGTTTTCAACTTTTTATGAATAAAACCTAATAGGAAGCCTAGCATCAGAGCATCCATAGGTACAAAACAACTTAATCAAAGCAGTTACTGGCAAACCTGAATCACCTTATGAACCATTTCGCTTGGATCTTGGTGAGAAAAATATTCATGTGAACAGTATGAGCAAAAAATTTCCAGACAAAAACATGGAGGAGGGAGAGTATGTATAGACAAGAGTCTGTGGAGGCCTGTGACTTCATCGCACTTCACATGATAAGAGGGTTCACTTCAGGAGCTGGTAACGGGGATGGAGACTTGAAAGGCCAGGCTACAGGAAGCGGGGATGGTGAGTCAGGAAATGGCAGCCTTCCCTCCGACTCATCCTTGAACCGCTGCCCTGGTGTGCTCATGGTGGGAATCGGACTAGTAGACACGCTGTTCCTTCAGATGAGGTTTCCAACCTGGGTCGTGACCATTTGATGTCGTTAAGCGTAACGTGCCAGTTTTTCTCAAGAGCATGGACTTCAGATCCTGCATCTGGTCTGATCTCCGGCGTGGCTGCCTGGGTTTTGCAACCCTTCCCTCTTGGCAGCGTGCGCTGATGCGCCGTGTCTCCTTTCAGGCCCGGTTTTCCCTCCCGCTGCCACGAGCCCTGCGAGGCGCCCGCCGTGCTTCTTGCCAAAGCCCCCGGCGTGGCCGTCGACCCAGGAGTTTCTTGCACGCTTGCTAAATAGCTGCAATTTCCTGTTGCACGCACACTATTTTCTGCAACGTTTGATGGGCTTACCAGGAACAGAGGAGATCCCAGTGACGGGGTGAACGGTGCAGTGCGGTGGCTGCCGGTGAGGAGGGTTGATGGAGTGATTGGCAGCAGCAAGCCTTGGGCCGCCCTTCAGATCACAGCGTGGAAACAGCACCTTACGGCGTGCTGCATTGGCACCCGTGTGGCTTTTAATTAAAATGATGAAGTTACACTTTGGGGTTAATCATGACTGGAAAGGAGGCAGATGGCACCGGGGTGGGGTGGG
>NW_009647676.1:1273477-1293184 GCF_000708025.1 Charadrius vociferus
AGGCCGTGACGGGGGCTGAGGGGAAATGGGGCTCCTGCGCCATGGGTAGGGTTGGGGGTGGCCCCCGGTGAGGGGTGGCTCCTAGTTAGGCCACTAAATCAGAACACTTGGGGCCTTGGCTGCAGGGATTCCTCGGGCTTCTTCAGGGAGTGCAGAGCGGCCAGTGCAGGAGTCATCTCATGGTGACAGAGGGGTAGGTGGCAGTGACTGAAATCGAGTTTTCTGTTCATTAGAGGGGTGCTCAAACGACCTTTCTTTAAGACAAACCGACAACAAGCGGCCCCCCAGTGGATTAGAGGGAGTAGTTTGGATGTTGAATTTCAGTAGCAATTGACTAGTGTTGCCCTTTTGAACCTTGCGTGTTTCGTTTTTCCCTCCATGAGTACTCTCCTTAAAAGAGCGGATGCGATGACTGCGTGCTGCATGGTTTTTTGGGAGCAAAATCATCTGAAGAACACAGCCCCATGCTGTAACAGCCGCCTGGCTGTGTGCATTCATTGGGGAAAAAGTTGAGCGCAGTTAGTCCACACTTTAAGACTGGCTCGCAAGGAGGCCAAGGCCACTGAGATTTGGGATTGTTCATATATCAAAGCTAGTTGCAATATACAATTGTTTAGGGGCTAAAGGAATATAAGCAATTGTCACGTGTAGTTGGTTTGGGTTTTTTTTTTTGTTTGCAGGAGAGGTTTTTATTGCTTAAAAATTGCCTACCATTGCTAATTTAGCGTCTGTGTGAAATGTTGTATTGTCTGGACTTCTGTGTTTGTGAACAGAGCCAACAGCAGAAGCGTAAGCACTTCCTGCACGGCTTCTTGGCTGCGACCTGGACCGACCCCATGAACGGCAAATGGGGGTGAGCAGTGTCACACTTGGAAGCTTTCTTCTGCTATTGCTGGTGCGTTAGCCTAGCAAAACTGCTTGGCCTCTCTGCTGAGCTTGCCATGTAGTTCCATCTATGATGAAAACATCCGTCTACTAACTGCACTGAAACCACGATTTCATTTTGTGTAGGCTACTGAACAGCTGTGAGATGGGAATACCTTTGGTTATCGCATGTCTTAACCAATGTCCTAGATGCAAGAGGTTCAGAATGCCTTTATCCTTGCTTGACTTTCCTGGGTTTGGACTGGATCCTTCTCAGCTATATGTTTTCAGTTTCTTACTAGGCTTTTAAATAACCCCCAAGAGTGTGCTGGATGTTATCCTCTTACAGAGCTCAAGTAGATTAGACAGGAGCATTGAGGTCATTGGATCGCTATGGATCCATTCAGTTCTTCTCTGCAACTCCTATCCATTAGTGTCTCATCTCTAAGAGACTTTGTGATATTAGTTTTGACAGGATGCATTACGCTGTACAAAGTTATGTCTTAAAATCATAAAACTATGAAAAGAGGATTCCCAGGATAGCATTACAAGCAACTGTAATGGCAGATGAGCTGAGACCTCTGAGAATTTTTTTCTGTCAGCATGGGCTTGCATGTTGCTTTCAAGGTGACAGTAGGCTATGAGTGAGCATACCTGTGCAGCAAAATGTACCATAGACTTGGAAATGTTTGGTTTGGAAAAAGAATGCTCTTCACATACCTTAGTATGTGTTTAGCAAACAAAAGCTGTGTTGAGCACTCACCAGACTTTTTGAAGTCAAATGGGAATTTCAGGCCATGTGATCCAGCAGAGCAGGTTGTCCATATATATGAAACAGCCTTGTAACGTTCGTTCTGAAGTTAGAGAAACAGCCTCATTGAAGAGATGGTCATACAGATGATTAGGCTTCAAGACTTTTTAAATTTGGGATTTATTTGCCTGAATACCCTAGAAGTCATCTTTAAGTTCTCTGTGACTCATCCAGGCTGTCTGAACTTCTCAGGCTGAAGAGAGGAAGCGATGAGCAGGTTCACTTAAAACAGAGCTTCCTGTTTTGCCTTGAGCAGAAGATGTTTAGAAAGACCTTTTTCATGATGTTCTGCTGATCCAAGTTGAGTTCAGTGACTGGGCAAAAACAGGAGAGAAATTGCTGGTTGTGGGTTGGTGGCCTTGCCAAACCTTTTCAGCCTCCAAGGAAGGCTTATTTTGGCAGAATGTTAAGCAATGCTTTTTGAGTTGCTTTTCATTTGGGGGGGGGCTGATGGGAAAGATGCTCCTCCCCAGGCACTTAACTGTAAATATTTGACTTTTATACAACCAAAATGCCTCTGAGTAGACACGGAATAAGTGACGAAAAGTGAGCTTTTACCAAACCTGTGGAATTCATTTGAACTTTGCCAGGTGTTTGGCTGTAAGACTGTGAGGTCCCATATTTAACAGCTCATATACTTTGCCAATAATATGTGAAGTGTTTCATTATCTTATATGCTGTAGTTGGCACACATCAGTTTGCAGACAAAGAGCAATGGTTTATGATATTTGTGGATTCCATGTGCTGTTGTAGCCATGAAATGATGTGTGGTGTATGATAAGACAAATATATAAGAATGAAAGAGCTCATATAGCAAATATAAGATACTTTCAAGTCTATGTTAAGTAAAACCATAAATTGTTAAGTAACATCGGTATTTTGATTTTTGTCTCCCCTTATAAATGCCAGGAGTAAAAAACAAATAAGAGGCTTGCCTTCAGCTCACCCAAGATGTTCAAGGAGTACTTCGGACAGATGAAGAGCTGATTTATTTTGAGGCTGCAAAATAACCAGGGTTATTGAGGGTATTCATCCTAAAGGCCAAATTTTTCACACATGAAACCTTAGTTTAGGTGGACAAGCTTACCTGACCAACTGCATACTCACACCAATTCCCAATATCCAGTTAAGTGTTTCAATCAGTATTGAAATAATTACTGCAAGATTCTGGTTGGATGAAAAGGTCTGTGTGTGTATTTTTATGGATTTTTTTTTCCCTTTGGTGTTCTCTCTGTTTTCTCAGTTCTAGTCTTTCCAGAAAAAAATTAAAATACTTGAAACTTGAAATTAAAATACTTGAAAGTAAATCCCTGATTGAACAAGTCTTCAATGTGTTGTTGTGCGGCATAGCAATGTGTGTAAGCGTGCACTTCTTTATGTATAAATGTTTTGCTGAGGTAGGGTTCTAAGGATGAAAAGCAACTGACTACTTACACCAGCAGCTCCCCAGGCATGGGAATCCAGTGTGTTGCAAGAGTGGCGACGTTTGCTGTGGCAGTGCTTGCAGCAGCCTGTGTGGTCTGCCCTCCTGGCCTTAGCAGCCCGTCTGGAGAACTGGCAGGAGCGAGCTGCCCTGGAGACCTCGGTCCCCGGGTGAGCTCTCTAACAGCCCACCAAGGAGTCGTGGGGCTGCTACCCAGCTGCAGTGAGTGGGGCAGCTCAGGGAGATCTGCTGTCCCTCACCAGTTGTAATCCAGAAAAAAACCCAAGCTCCAGGCATCAAGAAGAGCAGGGAGGAGAAAGTTAAACTATGGAAGTCGGAACCAGGAGCTGCTTGCTTTCCTGTCTTCTGCAAGGACTTCGGCAGACCCTGGCATGTTTGTGGTGGTTCTGTTGGTGGTTAGGACCTCTGTCAGATGCATTTTCTTTAGAGAGCTAGTGAACCTTTGTGTGTGAACAAGAAAACATGTCATTTTTCTGATGCTGAGTTTTTATGTTTGTAGTAGTTTTCCCCTTGAGGTGGTTTAGGGGTATAGAAGATGATTTTAAGGAATTTTTCATTATTATTTCTAGTGCATTTTCTGTGCTGTAAACACTGACTGAACGAAAAGGTCAAAGACAGTCCCACCCCCTGTGGGACTGGAGTCTACTATTAGCTGTCTTACCAAGGAATGATGAGACTAGTCAGTGGGGAAGACAAGGTGATGAGAGGACATGGTAAGAGTAACATTGTGTGTATTTGTTTAAATTAGTAGACTGTAATACCTGCTTAGCTGCAGGTGATCACTAGTTCCAAATAGCTGTTTGCTTTTCAAGGTATACTTATTTCTTTGCGGGGAGAAAATGAGAATAGTGGATTTGAAGTTACCTGAATTCAGTGGTTTTGCATTGTCAGAGAAACAAGCATCGAAGAGATGCAAGTTTTTCTTTGTGTTTAAAAGAAGCAAAACCCAAGAAACTTACAAAAAGCCCAGATCTTTTGAGGAAAATGATGAAAATGAAGCTTTCCACTGAATCTGTCTTATTATGCTGGTACTTTTGTGGTTAGTCTCACTTCTAGTGACTGCACAGAGCTCTCTCATATTCCTGACATGACTGAGTGAAGCCATTTCTCTTGCACTGATGGTGTGGAGAGCAGTAAGACCAGAGGATTCCTATATCAACTTTCCTTGTGCATTTGCTGCTTAACCTCCCTTTTGAAGAAACTACCTTATTTGGAGCAAGTAGCATACACAGGTCCAGATCCGGCAATGTTTTTCAACCAACAGCAATTTGATATGCAATTTTTATTCTCCCAGCTTCCACAGTGGAGTTCATTATTTTCTCTTTTATGTTGGTTGTCTGGACTCTCCATGCACTGGATGGACAGAAACTTTCCACAGACATAAAAAATGACCAGTAGTTTGACAATGGAAATCTGTGTTTAAAACGGGCATAGATTTAGAGAGGACTTAAATGTCCTAACTATTAGTCGGTCATCTATTTTTCTTGTTGGGCGGAAAATAATTCAGTACTGTCTAGCTTTCAGTGATAATATATCATGATTAGGATGTTTATGTAGGATAAGGATAGAAGAAAAAATCTGAGAAGGCTTGCTGGTACATTTCTGAGTGGTCTAACCCCAAATCTGGGTCGGTTACTGATGCCCTCTGAACAAGGTGGGAAAACCAAAGCACCATATGAAATGTTCTCAAAATGCCTTTGAAAACATGACCATGAGGTAATTTTTGGTTATTATTAATAAGCTGATGTTTGCTTTTGAACTACTGCTTAAATGAGAGAAACGTCAGATTATTAGTTTCTATCAGTAAACACCTAAATGAAATGTCATTAAAATACTTGTGAATAATTAATAAAATGAAATCACTGATGTTTTTTCAAATCTTTTTTTAAGACCTTAAGATAAATCTTGTGAAAATACACGTTTGCGTGAATTGAAATAGAAAAGCTAGAATCCCATCTGCCTAAAACATAAACCTGTACAATGCAGAGAAAGAAATTACAGTTAAGGATACCAGGAATTTGGGCTATAATTTCAATATTCTTTCATCTTTGTTCTAAGACATCAGTGCATGTAGAAGGAATAAGGCACATCTGTATTTCAGTGCACATCATTTTAGGTCTAGGAGTGCCGAGTGTAAAAATAAATTTTTCTTGTGTTGCATTTTAATCAGGATAAAATGACAGTTTTAGAGTCACACAGTGCACATAACAAGATAAGCACTGCTGCTTCAGCACAACTTGCATGAACTGTTAGAAAGAGGTATGTACATAGAAAGCAAACGAGAGCCCCGAAGTTATGATGATATTGTAAGGAATTGGTATACAATGGTTATCTTTTATGTCATTCCTACATCCTTGTCACACATGGTTTATGCTCAAGAATTTAATTTCCTTAGTTTTATATTTTTACAGTCCTTAAAATCTGCCATATATCCAAGAATGAATATAGGCAATTAAAGAATTTCATAAAACTTAGTATCTTGAGGGGGAAAATTATTAGAAAGCTCAACATTTGTATGAACATTTTATTTACAATACTGTCTGTTCTCTCAATATATGTGCATAGCTCTCCATTGCTGTTGTTGGGAATTGCATATACTGAAGTCAGGCAGAATTAGGTTTTCATGAGCAGATAATTAACAGATAAATGTAGTATCTCTGTGCTCTGTAAATTAGATTTTGGTCTTAAAGAGGATTTTCAGAAGCCCTGGTTATGTTTATCTGCTTAGCTAAATTTCATGTCCTTACATGTTATTTTTTTATCCAGTCTATAGTTTTTGAAAACAACAATATGCTTTGTGGTGACTGATGATTTTTGTTTAAACTGGTTCTACACATTGCCATGAAATATTCTTATATTTCAATGTAACTCAGAAATATGATCCGTTTCCTTAGGTGTCGCTAATAATGCTCTGGACTCTTACTATTGTAATGGTGTTAATTCTTCCCAGTCTCTGTTATGCTGGTCTGGCTTGCGCAAAGAGTTTAAAAAGGCCAGGAACCTAAGACCACCGGCATTGCAGGGAAATAACATCTGAAGAGCTCCCAATCTTACAGTCCGCCCTCCTGCTGATGAAGAGCAATAGCAGACTTGATTTGGGTTTATTTGTGGATGGCTATTTTCTAAAAAATAACAAATCAAAGAAATAAATCAGTGCAGATCTTATATGACATTTTATCTGCTTTGATTTGTTGGTTGCTGTAGCATGACTGATAGAAAAGGAAGTACACTTTCTATTTTGCTACTGGGAACATGCTTAGGCATATTTCATTTATTGTGGTACACTACTGTTCTTTCTCTGCCTTTTGCTTATACTCTGAAACACATTCTACCACTTTTTATTTTTTACTTTTTATTTTTTTTCCAAATCACATATTTTATAGTCATCAGTTCCTACTTTGTTTAAGTTCATATTCTTTTTTTGCACCTTGGGTCAGTCTTGCAGTTCCTATTTAGTCCTTACTTTGGAGAAAAGCCTTAGTGGCTTCAACAGGTGCTCTCCTGGAATCAGCTCTTGCTTGTGCTGTACTGAGTGTATGATGTCTGCTAGAGAAATTCAGCTGAAATCACTGTGCTTTTTTGATCACAGTCCGGATTTGTAAGCCAAAATCTTTATCATCAGTCAGGCCCTCCAGAACTGCTCTTTGAATTTGCTTTATTACTGAAGTCTAATCAAGCTATTTGCATGATGGTCAGAGCAGTAAAGGGAGAGTGCAAAGTCAGTGCCCTCCTTTCAGGGCCCAGAGAAGGAGGCATAGGAGTGTTTTTGTTACTCTCTTGACAGACAGGTTCAAAAATGTCTGCTATTGATTGGCTTGTGTGTTGCTTCAGCAGCTGAAGGGTGCCTTCTTTGTTCAAATGATGGACTGTGGAGTGGGGATGTCCTGTTCACATATACAATAATGCGTGTGCCATAGGATTGAGGGAAATGAGATCCCGTGTTTGTTTTCATATCCAGAATCTGCTCTGCTAAGTTGCCAGGTTCCTTACTAGTTTCCTTGAATGCAGAAGCATGTCTGTTTTGCAGGTGTTTTGCTAAAATTATGTTTCATTGTAAAGAACAGGTCTTATCCTGTTTGGTTTTTTTTTTTTTTTTAATTTTGAATGCTACATTCACTTGTGGAATCGTATGAGCAATTATTAATAGCCAAACATTGAACAGTAAAACAAAGATGTCCATGTCTTTGACTTGGATTTACATCTTCGAATAATCTTTTGCTGAGCCATGCAAAACGCTTCTATTGTGTGATCGTTTGAATCATTGCTAATGAAGTTGACACACCCATGATGTTGTTTTTGGCTTTGATACCTGGAGGACTTACTGAAGAGGCTGCAGGGTTTGGTTGTGTTCCACATCTCACAGCATCATGGGACACTGGGACAGTAGTTGCCTCAGGGAAGCAAGAGAAAATCAACACTGGCATCGTTGCCATTCATCTTCACTCCCACTTTGATTCTGCTCAGGTTTCTTTTGGCTTCTCATTTCTTTTCCTCAAAGCAATAGCAGAAGAGCATCATAACTTGGTCTGTGCAGGAAAAAAAAAAAGACTAAAGATGGCTTGAGCTCCATTTTTTACATATGTGTCTCAGCGAAAATAGGTGATACTTCAGGGTTCTTTGCTTTGGCAAAGGGGGTTTACAAAATCTAAATACTGGACATTTAAAGCTAATCAGATTTAACCTTGGAATAAACTGAAAAATAACTTAAGCAAGGGTAAGTAATTATTGGAAAATTGCTAAGTTATATAGTGAACTATCCATAAGGAAGTCTTTAAACCAAGATACCTTTCTATAAGATATTTGTTGTAAATCAACCAGAAGTTATAGCCTCTGTGATTAGGAGGCTGATCCAAGTGGAGATGGTGGTTTCAATTTCTAGGTTGTATGATAGAAAAGCAGTAAGGAACAGGGGACTTGTTGCTTCCTTTAAAGTTACCCATACCTCTTGGCTTTTCTGTCAAATAAGCCTAATTAAAGATGTGTTGTATCTTTACAAGAATGATATATGTTTAAACACCGTGGATTTTTACTATATTTCATTCTTAACTGAAAAGGTAGTCTCTCTTCAGGAAAAAAACAGCCATGTTAATAACTTCTAATTGTTAAAAATGGTTAAAATGTGCTAGTTTTCAGTGTTGAGAGACTTTGCTGAGGTTGTAGGGTAGGAGAGGAAAGCTCTCTCCCTTTCTCAGGACTGTCCGGGTCCTGACCTCAGATTCGGGGACATGCCTTGCTGTGCAGAGAGCAGACACTCCTTTCTCCTCTTGCACTGTCAGTTCGGGAAGCAGGAATAATGGGTCTCCTGAATGATGGCAGTGATGGTAGTATGGAATTTTGCTTGTGAATTTGTCTTCTCTTCCAGATGGGAATGACCTCGTATCATCCTAGCTGGTGCCGCTGTGACGGCTGCAGTGACCTGGCTTCTCCCACTTCTATGGAATGTAGGCAGAGCTGGCACATTGGCCCTCATCAGCCACAAAGAAGTGCCCTAAATTTATTCAGCCCACTGGAAGCAGCCTGTTTGTGTTGGGCATACTTAGAAGCTCAGAAATTATATTAGTATAAGTATGCTAATAGGTAGAAGGAATGAAAGCAGCTATAATTTTAGATGAGAAAACATACAGGAATAGCAGAACAGCATTGCTGATGGAGAAGTGGCATGATACATTAAAATTCAGGTTCAAACAAGCTAAATGAATTAACTGTATCAGAGTGTGCCTGTGGATTCCAATTAGAAGGAATATTGTAATGTTGTGGTTACAATATTGATCACTTGGGCAACTAACAATGCATGTGATATGCCAAGAGAGTAAAAAAATAATAATAATGAAGAACTTTTTTCTATATAGACAGTGTAAACATCATAAGGGCATAGAAGACAGAGCCTCTTTTTTTTTTTTTTTTTTTTTTTTCCCCTGGTGCCATGAGTTACATTTTAGAGTAAATGGCCAAAGAACAAACAAGAGAGGATACAGGTTTTGATTTAGGCCTGAGTTACTGTGCTGGACGTGGCACAAAAGGTAGCTATCAGTGCGGTAGTGGCCATCATGTACTGCAGCTCAACATTCTTGTGGGAGTGAAAGAGCCACAGAGGTGTTAAATAAAACTGAGGAAACCTCTCTGAAAGGAAATTAAAACAGCCAAAATGTTAAATTTCTTGAAGTGTCATGAAGTATAAGGGATGATTTTAGCATCTCTTAGCATTTTCTCCCTGAAAATTAGTTTCTAAACAGACTAAAAAAGAAAAATAAGAACTAAAAAGACCTAATTTAATATGTGGAAGTCATTCCAAATAAGGAACACACAAAAGAGAATAAACTATCACGAGATGCATGTCAAACCATAGTAAGGTACGCCAAAAAGATTTTGAAGAAAATTGCAAAAAATGTAAAAGTAAAAAAATGAACTCTACTATTTCAAACACATTAGAAGTGTAAATTCTACTGGTATATCTGTAGAATCAGTATATGAAAGAAATGTGATAGCATTACACTGATGGAGGAGCTTAGAGCTGCTGCAACTTTTTTTTTGCAGGAGGTGAGGCAAGGCAAGGAAATATATTTGAATTGAGGCAGAATAGTTTTAGGCTGAGTATAACATAATTTTTATGAAATTCTGAGGACAGATGCTACTTACCCAGGAGTTTAAATGACATAAATATGGAATTGCCAACATGTTAACTGGAGTATGTGTCCTAGCTCTTACTAGTAGAGTGATGGAAAGTGGCTGTTTGTGTTGCCAGTCTCGAGTGTCCGTGGCAGGCAGACTGTTAGAAGCTAAGTAAAATGAAGATTAGGTGAGGAGGCACAGGGATACGTATCGTGGAAGATTATCATTGTGGTTTTGTAGCCCTGCTTCACTATCCTGCTGATTTTTCTGAAGGAATCAATGTAGAGCGGTTGAATGCTCTGTGCTGTGTCTCCAAGAAACACAATCCACTGCCATCACCATTCCTCTTATAAAATTATGCTGGTGTTCAGTAAGTGGGAAAGTTCCCTTCTGAGAACAATGCGAGAAGTAAAAATTTAACTTTGCAGAGTAAAGAGATTTTTTCACTAGGGTCTTACTAGGTTAGCCTGTGTGCATGGGCCTATTGGGGTATTTATGAGAGGATGAAGGATAAGGTTGGCTTATTCAAGCAGGAAAGTCATCTGCAGGGCAGTATAAAAAGGTCATCACACTTAATGACTGAAAGATAAAGTGGCAGATGAAATGCGATGTTAATAAATGCAAAATAATCCATTTAGGGAGGAAAACCAGCTGCAACTGTATGTTATTCCATGCTAGACTCTACATTAGCTGTTACTGTTCAGGGAAGAGACCTTGAAACAGTTGCAGGCAGGTCTATGTAAACTTTAGCTCACAGCTAGTCAAAAAGATAAATAAAATTTAGGAACGAATAGGAAGGGGACAGACAACTAAACAGAAACCATCCCTGACTTTGCTTAAAGGCAAGATAGATTTCTTGTTGTTTGTAACAGCCCAAGTAAATAGATGTTAATTTACAAGTATTGACTGATTTCAGAGGAAGCCAATCCGATTTCAAAAAAGCAGGCTCAAAGTGTGATAAAAGCATCAAAATGTCTAAATGACACTTTTCCCCTCAAAAATTAAGTTTTTCAAAGTCACTTGTTGAATTACTTCTCCAAACCCTTGCAGCTGTGGGATTCACAGGATCCGTAAGTTGGCTATACTTAAGAAGTGTCATGATTGATGCGTCATACCCTAACTACCAAGAAACATCAGGGAAAACAGTCTAGTGAGCAGCCCACAATACTTACAGAGACAGTTCAACATCTCTTAGCATGTAAAGTTGTACCGTGATCATTGAATGGGCAAACATCCTTAGGTTTTTTGACATGTAATGATATGGGGTGATGTTGACAGTGTTTTACATTAGAGGTTACAAGCTAACTCTACAAATCAGTTTGTAGCAAATGGCACTTCATGTGCAAATCATTAGTTTAAAGGCAGAGTATTTCACTGTTATTTTTTTTGTAGGGATGAAGGGGAAAGAAGATACAAGGTGAAAAGCAGAGGTAGTGTTTTCTTGTTTTCTTGTGTGGGGAATAGAGGTATACAGTCACGCAAATGTCATGCGTATTAGCCAGGATTTTACTAACAGTTACCTTAGCTTTCTTTTCTCGTTCCCATGCCTTCTGGGATTTGAACAGAGAGGGCCATGTCTCCCCCTCCCTCCTGTGCAATAAATAGTTAACAACATGGGCATTTTCAATGTCCTGGGGCAGTCCTTTGAGTTAACAATTAACATAGGAGACACACATTGTCAGTTATTGTTTCAGCCTCTCTTTCTGCAGACTCACAAAAGTATTCTGGTTCATGGTTGGCAATTTCACACTCAGAAGGATTTCTGTTAGCCAAAAGGACTAGGTTATTATTATTATTTCCTTAATGTCAGCATAGATTCTATAGGCTCTGGCAGAAATTGGCTTTCCCTGTGCCTGAGATCTGACTGTTGCACAGATTTAATAGTTTCCATCAGTTAAACTAAATAAATATGTATGGTATACCTATATATGCATACAGATTTAATGAAATCTCTATAATTTTTTTGTTACCACCAGACAACCAAAAGTTTTGGAAACACATACTGATGTCCGTTGCCTTAGCAGAAGCTGCAGTAACTCTGTTTACTTAGCATTATTTTTTTGGATGGGCATATTGACTGCTGTAAGTGACATCAAACTCAGACTGAAAGTTTCCAAACTGAGACAAACTCTGCCAAAACAGAAAGAATTCTGTTATTGTTGAACTCGAGATGCCTAACATGCAACTTTCAAACAGCAGTGCTGTGTTTTGGGAAATACTGATCAACTGGGACCCAGAAGCAGGCAGCAAAAAGCCATTACTGGCTCCAAATGGCAATTTCCCTTCTCCGAAAGGGCAAAATGAAAGAAGGTAAGCCATGTTTACAGAGTGCTTGTTATTCCTCCTTCCTTATGCACTTCTAAATATGCAGTTTCCTATTTGAAAGGATTTCTCCGGTAGGTAAGACTTATGTTTCTTGCAGCTGATCAAACTAGAGGAGAATAAAGAGGGGAGTAAGATCAGTGTGGCCTGTAAGAATGAGAGTGATTCTACAGCATACCATCCAACTTGGATTATATTTTGCAATTTACTGTTATGATATTCTCATATTTTGGGGGGAATTCTTTGAATTTTGCTCAACAGACTTCCGTGGGAATTTATATGAATAATGACCTCAGGATTCTTGATGTGGAAATAATTATCCTCTTACTGGATGCTACCTTTTCAGCCTGTCTAGTATGACCACAGATTTCTGTCTGTGCTCTGCTAGGCCAAACCTTGAAAAGTAAAGCTGCACCAGCCTGCTTTGTGTTTCCTCCATCCTAAGGACTCCATACTTGTAGAAAGTGCAAACTTCATTCCTAGACCTGGGAATAACTGACCAAATCGCTTACCTTTTTTCTCCCCCCCCTTTTTTTTTTCTGATTAACTTCTTAGATATGATGTTCATTCGTTCTTTTCAGTGTCTGCTGATGTCACTTCTTGGAATAAAGATCTACAAAGAAAAATACCTCCCTACTTGCATCAAAATTATAATATTTCCAATAAATGCTCATTCGCTTCTGTTTATTTAAGGAATTAGCAAGGTATTGTAAAGAATAACTCATAATTGGGAGTCTGTGGATGTACAATGTGACATGATGACGTCCACTGTGAGATACGAACAATGTAGACTTTGCTGCTGGCACTGTCCTAACTGGTGGGGCCACGCTTCTCCTAATGGGAGAGTGAGCAGGGCCAGCAAATAGAAGAGGACAAGCGCTGAGCACAGCAATTCTGGTAACAGCAATGGTTGCAGGGCATCTGTGCTCCCAGTCTTGCCTTCGGGGGCATAAAACCTCACATGTGGCCAGTCAAGAAACAGACATGTATCAATAAAATAAAGCCAGAGCGTAATTAAAAAATAAAACATAACAAACAGTGCATTTCTAGGCAATTACAACATGCCTTGGGTGGAGTTATAAGGCATGAGGCCAAAGGTTGGATGGCTTTAATCACCCAAGACACACAGAAAACCCCTAATGCCGACAGTGCTAGAGAAAGGACGAGTGGGATGGTGCGGGCAGTCTTTCTGCATGCAATTTAGAAACCAAGTTTTGATTTTATCCTATTTGGGTACAGATCTGTCTGTATCTGCTCCATGCCTTTTGCTGCGTGTGGCCTCAAGTGGTTAACCTACTGAGACTGCAGAACAACACTGGCACGGCCGACCAGCTAGTCACTTGTTCAGCACCCAAGCACATCTAATGTGTGGAACAGAAAGTTTTACCCTGGGTTAAGGCATTTTTTTCCAGCCTCTGTGCCTGGGCTGGGATTTCCATGAGTAGAGCTGAAGAGCAATGAGAGCAGCTGCTAACTCTGCTATGGGGAACAAGGAACCGGGCGAATGAGATGGGATGCTGTAAGCTGAGCTGCTGAGGGGTCTGTGCTGAGGCTAAGACTGAGCCTTGAGGTGACGTATCTAGGGTAGCAGACATCCTGTGGCCATGGATTTGGCCAGAGAGGCCCAGAGGATGAGCTGGAAGCCAGTTACATCATCCAATGAGGTGGAACAAAAGAGGAGTGAGACCATTTCAGTGCTTTTCAGTATGGACGATTAAAACATATTTGTGATACCACCAGGTGTCCTGATGGCTACTGTGGTACTTCTGGACAGGGGGCTGTGAGATTTCAAGGAGCTGCGGGTGGGATGGACAGCTTCTTCCTCTCCGCGCTGATGTTCTCCAAGTGACCTTTCTAAGGATCTGAAGCTTTCCCAAGGGGTAGGTATGAGGCAATGCTTGCAGGTGCAGCGTTTTTCTTACCCACCATTCTTCCTCGCTGTTATCTTCTGGCATTTGGCTGGAGAGATAGAAGACTTCTGCTGAGACAGAAGACTTCTGCTGAGAACCGCAGCTGGCAACAGGGTGTCGTTTCTTGGTGAGGGGCAGAAGCTAAACCCAGTGCGCTCGCTGCAGTGGCACCTCCCAGGAGGGTGCAAGAGTTACGGGCTCTTGGAGAAGAGGTCTTGTGAGGTGGGAGCCTTTGTGTCATGCTGGTAATAATGTGTTCAAAGACGGAACATGCTGATTCACAGAAACCGAGACTGTTTGTGGGAAAGGGTTGGCTTTCACAACTATCTTGACTTGAAAACTATTGTGGAAGTAAAGTTTTGGAACTGTCAGAATGTTTTGGTAATTTCTAACTGAATGGCTTTCTCATTCAAAATTACTTTTTGTTTTGAAAATTAGACTTAATAGCATATTTAAGAAGTTGCACTGAAAAGATATATTTTGAAATTGTCAAAGCAAAATATTGACCTTGAACTCCAGTTTTTTTTTTTTTTTCTTTCCTTTGTTCTAGGTCTTTAGCTTTGAAAATTTTAATAATTTAAGCCTTTCCTTCCACTTTGAAGTGTGGAAAAAATATTGATATCTCGAAAACCGTTTACCGTTTCTCTCTCAGCTTAACATAATGCACTGTGCGACTTTAAGATGGAGTAGCCCCATTTAAAAACAAGTTTCTAATAAATTCACTTAAAAAAATAAATAAAACAATTCTGTTGCTACATAAGCCACCTTTTACTGCTGCAATTAGTCTCCCACAAGTACAACCAGGTTTTCTGATTTTAGGCTTACAATGATTACTGATGATTGTAATGCACTCAAAAGAAACCAAATACAGATGGTTAAGTTCGAACAATGTTTTTCTCACACAGTATTTAACGTTCAAGAAAGTCATAAAACAAAGAAGTCCCAATTCAGTACTGTGCAGCATGTCCTGCTGATGTGTTTATTTCTGTTGCCTGGATTTTAATCACTGGGATGTGCTCACTTCAAATGTGATCCTAAACATTGCCCGTTATTATAATGCATTTCCCAGGAAAGTGCATTCTGACTAGCATGCACAGCGCAGGAGAAAAACATAGGGGGATTATTATTATTATTTTTATTTTTTTAAACGTGGCCTTAAGAAAAACAATGGTTCATTCTTTCAAGCCCTGGATCCTGAGCCCTATTTATACTGTTACCAGTTCGGCAGAGGGAAAGGGCCTTCCAAATAAGTGTGAATTACAGGGGTACCTACAGCCTCGCGGTGCCCGTGGGCCATACCCTGAGTGTGAATGGAGCTCCTCACAACTCACTGTCATACTTGCTACCACCACTGTGCCAGAAAGCCCCATGGTGTGGCTCGCAGCCTCACCAATGTGCTTGGTCAAGCTTGCAGGGCCAGACTCTCAGTTCCCATCTGCTCTGTGCGGACGTTAAAGACGTTGCTATGCTTTTTCCTAAGAGTAGTGGTTTGTTGCAGAGTTCTTGGCTATAATTATGGCCCACAGTAACCGTTGGGCAGCAAGACATGAGTCAGTTGACTAATTCCAGTCCAGCAGTGGTTGTGTTTTGGTGGTGAGACAGATTTCTGGAGCAGTGAGTGAGTTATATAGTGAAGTCTTGTTACTGACATCGTTAGGATAGCTGGGCTCGCTGGTTCAGCTTGTGTGATATAAGTGCTTCTTATCACAGTGATGTCAGGGTGCTGCGGTGACATGGAGAAGAGGAGGCTATGGGGAGACCTTATCACTCTCTACAATTACCTGAAAGGAGGTTGTAGAGAGGTGGGGACTGACCTCTTCTCCCTGGTGACAAGTGATAGGATGAGAGGAAATGGGTTCAAGTTATGCCAGGCGAGGTTTAGATTGGATATTAGGATAAAATTTTTCACTGAAAGGGTTATCAAACACTGGAGTAGGATGCCCACGGAGGTGGTGGATTCGCCATCCCTGAAGGTGTTTAGAAAAGGGTAGACGTGGTACTTGGGCCATGGTTTAGAAGTGGTTTTGTCAGGTTAGGTTAATGGTTGGACTTGATGAACTTAAATGTCCCTTCCAACCTCAACAATTCTATGATTCTATAAGATGTATATGATTCTATAAGATGTATAAAACAGATATGATTGCTGTTTTCTTTATTTGTAACATTGTTGGCACCCTTATAGTACTAGATATAAGTTTAATGTATTGCATTAAAATGATGGTGGATGGAGAAGGTAGGTGGAAGGTGAAGCAGAACAGCTATGGGAGAAAGGTGGCAGCTTTCCGGTTTGCCCATATTATTGAAACTAAGACAATATATATACATATTTTTTTTTTTTTTTCTCTCTCGGACTGACTAGAACCTCAGCATCAGCTCTGACTCAGTCAAGCATAAAACCTGTTCATTCTGTGACTCTCCCCACTTTTAGTGCCTTCCAAGTATTTTTAGCCTGGGAAACTTTATGACACTAATATCTTGCAACATAAAACATTATTGTCCTACACTGCGTGCTTGGGACTTTATCATTATAGCAGAACACCAAAATCAGCAGGTTGGCAGATTTGCTGCTGAGCTGGTTGGGTGCCTCCATGTCACTAGTCCATGTTAGACGTGTCACTGAAGCCCAGCACTCCCTGCTTAGCATGGAGGTACGGGGAAAGAAAAGAAGCGCTGTTGGCAGACATCATCAGCTAGTTGCTCTTGTCTGCGATTTGATGATGTTTAAGGCACAGCGAAGCTTTTTTCTCATTAGTAAGAGTCAGTATGCAGAAAACAGATCTCATGAAGTGCTGGTGTACTGTGTCACCCTGTTCCATCTTCATTTCAGCATCACCCACTCTGCCTTGCCTGAAAAGTTACGCACTCTGCAGGATGCCTTGGGAAGACGGATTGTTTTCATTTGCAGAGAGGTTTGCAGCAGAGCACTTTTAAAATGACATTGTAAGAAATTGCTACAGTGCAAGACTTGCTCTGACTTTTATTTATATAAAAAGAGATCAGGGTTAGGATTTCTAGTTGGAAGAAACCCATGATTTTACTAGGACAGGGGGGCTCATTCTTCTCTCTTGGCATGCCATGCTCTCTGCAATCTATTTGAGAGGCAGTAAAGGCGGTAATAAAGTGGCAATCAAAAACAATGCTTCAGTAGTCCTGAGCCGCAGTTTGTGGGATTTCATTTGGAAGTTATTTACCTAACCCCCTCCCACACAGCTATCTCTCTTAGGCACCTACACGAGTCTCCTCTTTGGAGTACTTGAGGCCATCAGAATCTTAAATTTAGTTCTTTCTGAGAGGAGCCTGTTATTGTAGGGAAGGGGGAAGCGCAGAGAGTATATGGGTGCCCAGGGTATACGGGGACTACAGGTATGGAGCAGAGAGATGGCAGTAATGGCTCTGGAGCCAGGAGCATTACATCTGTGTCAGTGCCACATTATACCAGGTCAACTGACCCTCCTAAGAAGAACCCTGTGTTTCTCAGGGATGTGTTGGGGCTGGGGGGCTGTCCTGCCACCGGGTCTGAGTGAGGACACCTCCATGTCTCTGCACCATGCTATGCTGTGCTGCAGCCAAATGGTGCCCGAGGGGGGGTGTCAGAGCTGTCAGTGTTTGGCTGCTCTGAAGTACAAAGTAGATATGCCTGAATGACTTACCTCACAGCAGCTGAGCGTACCTCCTGAGGTCCCTTCCAACCTGAGTTATTGTATGATCCTGTTACCCTTCATTTCACAAGTCCAGAGCTATTGCTGCAGCCAGTAGGCAATCCTTTCCTTCACCCCACAACTGTGGTTAGAGGGCTACACCGACAGCAGGACAGTAGCTGACACCGACAGCAGTGCTTCTCACCTGGTACTACAGCTGAGCAAATAGCTCAGAATGAAGTTGATGTACTATCTTTTATTGGCAGACATATAACAAAAGCAAGATATGTATGAGCTGGTCATAATTTTCTCACATGCATTATTTCACATGTTTTAGAAAGCTGTCTTTCACAGATCTTTTCCCTATATGTTGACTGTGAACCATTCTGTGAGCATCACCAGGCTTCTTGATTGCTACTTTGCAATTAGGTACCAGGACTTTCAAGGTCTTGTTTCTGACCTAGCTGGGACAAGTTCACAGCATTACTGGCTTTTACAGTCCTGAGTGGATAGGTTGGATGCTTTCTCTCAGGATGGCAAGATTGAGATATACTTTCTGCAGGTTTTCACGCCAGTAGATACTGACCTGGATGTGGCAGAGAATGGCTGAAGAGAGGATTGAATGATCTTAAAATTCAAAATTATACACACAGACAGGGCTTGTTTCTCAGTTTCCTCTGTTTTACATTACTGCTCTGGAAGTCCTTTTCCTTTCCCCTCTCTGCATTCTTGCACATATCTTCTGTTGGGCAGGAACGTGTTTGAAGTGTAGAGCTGAACAGCAAGTGACAGAAATACCAGATTTTTTTTTTTTTTATGTGCATAGGTAGTCTTCTGTCTCTGGAGACTAATAGATTTAAGGTCCTAGGCTAATTGTTATATACATAACTGATGGAAAATTGGGACACAGTTGACCATGATTATGAACTTGTGCAGAGCATTTGCTTCAGTTTTTACTCTTCCAGAATAAGGGTGGGATTCTGCGTTCCTTGCTGAAGCAAAGTCCTGCTGTGCAGCTGAGTCAAGGTAATGGGCTGTTGCCGGAATGAAGTCTGCAGCATTTAGAAATACAGGGCCAAGCAGATTTTCTACTCTTTATTACCTTTCTTTCTTGCTCTGGGATTTGAGCACATCCTAATCTTTAATACATTTCTCTGTGTAACATACTTTGGGATGGAGGAAAATGTTAGCCTCCCAAATCTGCCTATAGGGAATTGACGTGGGGAGAGGTGAAAAACTTCAGGTTTCCAGTGGTACAGATGGGACCTTACTCAGGTGCCTCACTCTCACAGCCGATAGCTAGGCATTTTTAAAAATGCCCCTAGAGATGTCTTGCTGAAAATCAGCTACGTGGCAGAGCAGGGACTTGAAGCCACCCTGGTGTCCCGGATGCTTAGCTAGTGCTGCAAATGCTGGTTTATCCTTCTTGTCCTAACACTGCACTTAGTCCTGTCACTGCTGCCTTTGATTTAGAAGGGCCGCTCTGAATAGAAAGGCTGTACTTGGGGTGAGTAATGGTGGTGAAATTAGTCTGTCTTTTTAGTAGCTGATTTTTAAGCCTGAAAAATCTGGCATCTTCACAAATTGTGAATCAGTGCATCCAGCTACAGATGTTATCCTCTGCAAACTGAGGATCCCGTACCCAGCCGCACTGCTGTTGAACTACAGAACTGCTGTCTGAACGCGATTCCTATTTCTATGGCATCCAGAAGATACTTGCTTTCTCTTTGTAGCAGCAAAAGATCAGAGAAGGTAAAAAGCAAACTAGAGTAACACAAAGGAAGGGGAAAAAAATGTGTTCAAAAGACCTCTGTCTCTCCCCAGCTTCCTGCTCCCTCCCCCTGCCCCCCGCCTCCTCTTCCTTCTGTCTCTAAGGGTTAAATATGCAGAGGGAAAAAATTGCTAGACTTTATGTCTGTGCTTGGTGGGAACTATTAAATTACGGCTGGATGTTTTTAATTATGCCACACATAAATGCCTGAACACAACAGCGTTTTAATCCAAATGTGAGCCTCATTTATGTGTGTTCTGTGTTTGCTCTGAAATGCACTGGCTGGCACTTGTTTGTGGTGGCCCCTTTGTGGCATTGTAACAGTGTGGGGTTTCCCC
>NW_009647676.1:1293263-1347172 GCF_000708025.1 Charadrius vociferus
CCCCCCCTTTTTTTTTTTTCCCAAGTGTGAGGATGGGAGCTAGTGCTGGCGAGGGGGAAAGGAAATGGGTAATAAAACAGAGAGCTAAGCGGCTCACTGGAGCCAGCGATGCTGGGATCTGGTTAATTGCTCCAAAATGAAAAAGATTCGGGGGTTTTCATGAAATCCCATAGGTGCATTTGCCAAGCCTCAAATATTAGATTGAATTACAGTTTCTAATTCCTCCCCCCCTTTACCCACAGCCATGTGTCTTATTTCTTCCTAAGGCTTGTCCACTTTTCAGAGAAATGACTAGAAGAGAGAAGCTAAGTAAGGACTGCCTGCCTGCTTGTTTTACACCTTCCCCACCTACGTCTTTTCCTAATCCTACCTTTTATTAAAAACCAAGAAATCTGCCTCTTTCTCCTTCAACGTATCCCAGTCTGTGGATTTGAGGTTGAAATGTTGCCTGTGTATTCTGCCTCGCAAGGGGCTGCGGGGAAGGCATACCGAGGAAGACTGTCTCTGTCCCTTGTTCTCTACACCCACGCACTAGCTAAGCATAATATAATCCTTTTCTACATAGCCACCAAGACTTGTTTTTTTAAGGGGGCTTTGACCTGTCCCTCTCATTTTCAGGAATAATTTTACATTGGCAGTCAGTTGTGCCAGCATTTTTACTGTCCCACAAAGGGATTTCAGCACCTGATTTGTGGGTGCAAGGGGACTTCACTGGGAAATTACGTCAGTGGCGTGGCTCAGAGGAGTAGCTGTCTCCACGATCAAATCCTTAAATGGTAGGATTGGCACCCACAAAACTGAAGCTGGAGCTGAGACGGTCCTGCCTGTAAATTATATCCACAAATCAAGATGCAAGCCCCCTTTCTGGCAGTTACTGTGTTTTGTTAACCAGTGAACAATGTATATTTTCTCAGTGTGGACGTTTCAAGATTACAAAAAGTGCACCTTGGTTATGAGGCTGGTATCTGATCCAAGTGTTTTTTCTCTTCTCGCGAGGAATTGGAAATCTTTCCTCTTTCTTCCACCCCGGAGCTGGAAAGGCCCTCTGAGTCCCCTAGGTCTGTCCCAGCCTTGGAGCAGACCTTTCTGCTGGAAATTTGTTTCTGAGCTGATCACTCTGGTGCTCTCAGCATCCTCCCCCAGGCAGATAATTCCGATGCACTTCTTCAGGGCCTTTCTTTTTTTTTCTTTTTTTTCTTTTTTTGGTCTTTTGCTTTTGTTTCAACCTTCTTTTTGTGTTTTGGGTGAAGGTGTTCCTGCATGCCAGCCTCAGTCGTCCAGCTCAGCCCCTCCATCCTCCTGGAAGTTGTTGTTTCCTACATTCCTGTGTTATTTCTCACCTTCCTCATACCATTTATCGGTGGAAGCTCCTCTGGAAATGAGCGTGTGAAATGTTCCTTCAAAATTTGCATGCGCATTAGCAATTAAATGTAAGTTCCCGCTTTCAGTCTGCTGCGATTATTTTAAGTAATTTAAAATTAAAAGCCCCGCTTCCCACTCAAAGGCAAGAAGGATTTGTGAGCCACCGTTTAGCTGGCAATGTCTACCCAGCTCCTCGCGCAGCCTCTGCCGTACGGCGCTCGTCTGGGCTGCCTGGCTTAAGACAGCAGAGCAACTAAGGGCATGCTCTAGTAAAGCATGCTTTGATACTTCTGCTGTTTCCTTGTACGTGATCTCATGATGCATTGCTTGGGGAGATCTAGCTGTTCTGCCAACTCGTTTTCAAGAACTGTTTTCAAAGAGAATGGTTTTAAATTGCTCACTTGGGGGGTCATTTATTGTCTATTTTTTTAGTGCTGGGTCCTCAGGCATTTGAGGGTGAAATATCTATTGTTCACCCCACCTCCAAAATGATCAGAAATCACGGATTTTTATTTAGCCACCCACTGTCTTTTGACCTGAATACTTCAGTTTTTATTTCCCACCCAGTCCCTTCCTAATGTTAGCCACAGTCTTCCCATCTCGCTCTCACCCTGTAGGGTAAGGAAATGTGGTTTCATCCATGAATGACATTAATGCCATTGTGTGAATCATTAGTGGATCCAGCATCACAAGCCCTAGGGGATCAAATACTTGCAAACCACTAGAGAGAGATTCTAATATCAAATACGTGGCGGGAATCATCCTAGCTCGAAGAAAACAAAACAACCCTATTTAATACCCAGAGAAGGTCATGGTGCTTAGAGAGAGCAGGAGAGCTTGTGTAATGGCCTCGAGGGTCCCAGTGGCAACCATCCTGCTTCTCCCTCCTGTCTGCGGCCCCTCTTCCCTCCCCTCCTCCCTGAGCGGCTCCCTTTCCAACCAACTATCCAGTTCCTTCCCACTTGTGGCACATAATGGCAGTATTTGAAGCTCTGACAAAGCTGTTGCCTTGTTCTTCCTCAAAACAAACAAACAAAAAAGTCAAGATGAAGCATGACTAACTCAGAAAAAAATTAATAACGGCAGAAACTGGGCTTTTCTGGTGGGGTAGGAGGGGAAGAGCTGAACACCTGCTGCTCTGCTGTAGTGCCGTCCCAGTTGCCCCGGGGGCTGCTGTTAATTCTGCCTTCATACGAGTGTTTCTGCTTTGCCTTAGGTCTGGGTAGAAGAGAGCACAGGGTTGTCCTGCAGCGCAAGGAAAGAGCATAAGAGGTAACCTTGTGATTGTTTGCTGGCATCTCTGATGATCCCAGCACTTAAGTAGGTGTTCAAAAAATGATTTTTGGGGGGGTCTAATGGCAGGTGCTCACATTTGAAAAGTTTGGCCAAACATCTGCTGGGATGTAAACACACAAAGCATATTTGGCTGTTGGCTCCTGCAGTATGCAATACCTGTGTAAGAACAGGAATACTGTGCAAAAGCAGAAAAAGCAGATGAGAGTGCTCGGTTATGCATAACAGGACACCGACTTCTCTTAATGACCTCATCCTGCTAACCTTGAAAAGAAAATTCAAAGGTATTGCAAACTCTTATTCTGTGGAAACAATTAGTCACAAATATCATGCACCAATATTTGACATTCACTGCAAAAATTAGGTGGTTAATAAATACGGACCGTCTATCCAAATATTTAACTGGTAGAGCTAGATCCTGCCCTGGTGCAACTGGCAAACCTAGAGATGTGTAAAACATCTTCAAGTAGCTGTTGAAATATTTGTGTAAAATTATATTTTTTTCAAGAACCTACATTTCATTTCTCTTCTGTTGCACAGTATGAAGTAAAGTCTTGGAATATGGGAATCTCTGGTCCCAGAGGGTGGTGGTGGGAGCAGAACTGAAGGGAGGGCCGGTTAATTTTATCAAGTATAAAGAGCAAGCTTGAAAGAATTTGAAATCAGCTAGTTTGGTTTTAGTTGTATTCAGGTCTGAAACTCTTTACAAAGTAAACCTGATCATTTGTATTGGAGTTCTTACAATCCGTCACCAGAGCTAAGAGGTGACAAAGCAACGGGGAGTGGGAAAGTTAAAGTCAGTATTCTGAGAAATATCAGGTAACACTCTGAATTTTCAAACTCTTCGATGTGGACATCTGTAAACAGAGATTTGGTAAGTTTACTTTTTGAAGCTCGTTACCGCAGTGAACTTGTTAGTTCTCTGGTAACTATGAAGGTTTTGCCAGCAATGATGTCAGACTCAGAATTAAAAGTATGTGTGCAACAGATAAGATAAAAGGTGCCTTTTTTCTTCTTTGAACGTTGAGAGTTTTCTGGTTGTAGTTTCTTGAACTTGTTGAAGTTAATACATGATAACACAAACTATTTTGGGATGGGAAAAATAATCCTTCAGGCACAACAACAAAAAAACAAAATAGAGAGAAAGCACCTCCTACCCAGACCCTAAGTATATGAAAGATTGATTTTCCATGTGCATGATTAAATTTCTTAATTTATTGAGCAAAAACTTACTGAAAAAAGAAAAAAATTATAAAAATAATGTTTAATCCATGCATATGGCTACTAAAGATTCTTTTTGAATAATGGATCTTTTTCCACACATCAGTGTTATTGCAAAACTGGAAAAGCATCAAAGGAATCTCTTGCTTGCTGTATGAGCCTTGGGAAGTTAAGTACTGAGATGAGGCTTGGTTATGTTTTCCCAAACTGTGAAACTTAGATAAAAAATGGGGCTGAAAATGGTTGTATAAGGTAATAGATAGGTACAAGCCCTCAGTGGTAAAATTTCTTATCAGAATCAGCAATGGTCCATTATTTATCCAGAATTTGGAAATGCTATGATGTTTCAAAAAACTAACTAGATACTGTCCCTAACGGGATACCTCTTCTAAATACTGTATCTTTTGCTATTTCTGCAGTAACTTAAATGAACTATAGTATAAGTAGTGAAAATATAAACAGTAGCCAAGACATTTTTAAGTGATAACTTCTATTAACAAGGTACAACATAAACAGACCTCAAGGTCTATGAGCGTTCCTTATCAAGCAGAAGCTTATATGATAACTGAGTAGTTTCATGGTTTCTTAAAAGCTGTTTAAATCGGTGGACTTAAAGCAACTTCTGTCAAAGTCAGAGGGAATTTTACCAGTGGAAACAGAATTAAGCCCAAAAGAGATCATTTTTTCAGCACCTTTGCAACTTTTCATCCGGCACCATTGGAGCCAATGGAAAGGGTTTCACTGACTTTGTTGCATAAAGGGATGTTAGCTGTGTAACCCAAGATATCTTGTGTGTGCCAAAGAATAAACGAAATTTAGAATGAGACCAGCTTTGCTGTAATGGTGATGATATAATACTCAAGAGCCAACAACTAATAACCTCTTCTTAAAACAAGAATCCATCATGAATGCTCTAAGACCAAAGGGAAAATTTGCCTCTGGCCTCTGGGATTCCCTGCTGGGCAGTGAAAAGAGGAGCTATATCATGCAGAAAACGATGAGGAAAGAGGAAAAGCCCTCAGGAGTAAAGCCTCTTTCCTTTTTCCCCTCCGCCTCTCCTGGCATGGCTATCTTTACTGCTTGTGCACAATTCCATTGAGAAAAACCAGTTCACGATAGAACAAACTGAGAAAGTGCTAGTTCAGGCGGCCTCTTCTTCCCTTTCATGGATTAATGGCAACTGAAAATGAAAGGATTATTTAAGGCCACTTGGGCAATATTAAATACTGCCTATTGTGTGAGTCTAGGATCACATGTGGCCTGGAAACCAAATGCAGCAAACCGCATTAGATTAGTGTAGGTGGACACCTAGGTTGTGAAACAGGGAGTTGTTGGGTTTGCTTGTCACTAGTTCAAGAATTGCCTGTTTCAAAGATGGAAATGAAATAAACAGTGGTTTGCAGTCAGCCCTTCTGAAGTCCCATAGGAATAGCCATGCTACCCAATGCTCCGGAAAATAATGTCTTAGTGACTGTTCTCAGTGGCCTCCATGTTCAGTGGACTTCTGCTGAAGATACAAGAAGTCAAAGTTAATACAAGTTCAGTTTTCATTCTGTGTACTGATATGGGGCTGAATTGGGAACTGTAAATTCTTTTAAAGTTGTAGCCTGTGTTTGTTACCCCTTCCAGAACAACGGGAAAGCTTTCTGCACCAAATCCATTCTGCTGTGTTTTCCTGCATCTTCACTAGAGGCCATGGCTCAAAGACAAACAGTTTTTAAGCCTTTGGAGGGCTGCTGGGAAATGCATTGCACAGCCTGGCAGGACCCAGGGAGAATAAGAACTGAAGCGAGTGTACCCTGTGGTGCATCCCCGTCTGTGCTGGGACAGGAGCTGCCTTTTGAGCATCTCACTTTGGCTTTTCCCCTCTCTGTATCAGCTAAAGGTTCTAACTTCTCTGTATCTCCAGTTCTGGACCAGTACAGGTATGCCAGTGTCACATCATCTGTGCTGCAAGAAAGTTAAATTGGAGAAATGAGCTTTATATTAACTTGCTGAAATGAGATACATGCTTATTCTGTTACCACATGGAAGTGAGTTGCAGAGATGGAAGCTTGCTGTAAGACCTCTCAATGTTCTTAGATTTATTATCTGACAGTTTGATTGTGCCCACAGAGCTTTGAGTTTCTGGGCAATCATGTCTGTAAGAAAGGGCAGGGGTATGAAAGTGCATATCTCTAGTGTAAAGCAGTGTAGACATCCCTGAACCACCATAAGATGAGTTAGCTCAGGATCTGAAAGCTTTAGCATAGCTCTAGAGCTGAGATAATTAGTCCTCCTGGGGGTGGGGGAAGGACGCAGGGCGAGTTTGCTTTGGTCCCACACAGAACTAACATGGCTACTGCTTGTAGGGTCTGAGGTAGTGATGGTGCATGATGCTGTGTCAGAAGGAGGCTGGCAAAAATTTGCTTGGAACTAGATCTGGAAATCTCTTTGCATTAGATGGTGTGTTATATGAACTGACATTTGTTTGGATGAGTCGAGTGGAAGGATTTAATGTAAGTCTCAGAACTTCCAATTTTAACATACATGGTTTATGGGAGGCCACTGGTCTTGTAGTACCCTGTAGAGGAAGAAGCTTCACTGATGCTGTCTGGAAAATGACTGAAGGAAATGAAACACAGAAATAAGCAACAGAAAACCACTGCATTATTTTTTTTTTTTTTTCGTACTTGAGAGAGTGTGTTGGTAGATGGCCTCCATCCCAAACTGTGCTAATTAATTCTGCAGTCCGTGCACCCTTGTGCTTCAGGAACCTGGTTGCTAGTGATCATATGTGAGAGATGTCATTAGGGACGGACATTACACAATGTTGGTGTCATACGGGACTTGTGACTGTCTTCTTGCACAGGCTAGGTGTTCTTTACTTGTGAAGAAGAGAAGGGTCAAATCACAGATCATTCCCAAACATACTGGCCACATTACACTGGGTGTTCTCCAGTTACAGCTCTGGGTTCTTGTGAGTTTAGAACTGAGCTTGCAAAGGTTATGCAGAAATGATTTAAACAAACAACGGGGAGTGGGAAGAACATACCTCTGCCCAGAATACTTTGTCTGTGTCTGCCTACTCACTTCTTTGTCTCTGGTAAACCCTTACTGCTTCTTTCTTCCTTGTTTGTTACAGTTTTGGATGTCTTGCTGCATTGATATTTCCTATTCTGGATATTTTGAGTCTTACATAGAACAGAAAAAAATTGATGGAATGAGAATTTCTATGATTTTCATGTACAGATGTTGGTGGAGGATTCCTGATGTTTAGATGTTAGTTAAATAAAAAAGCCTCTGAACCCCAGACTAAGGCTTTTCAAATGGGCCCAGGCTCACTTTCCCCTTTTATCTGACCTTTATTCCTTCAGTCTAGGAGACATTCTTTCCCATGTGTTAAGGAGTGATTGGTTTCCTTCCCAGCCTGGATCTACAGCAGTCTCCTGAATTATTTTGTCTAAGGTCCTTGTAAAAAGAAGCAGGAATTTTTGTCCCCCCCTCTCTCATACAGAAGTAAGGGTCTTGTTCTTGTTGTCTTTGCTTTGAGCAGTGGGGAGGAGAAATTCCTTCCTGACAGCTGAGAAGACAGACAATTCAGAAATACAAATATGTAAAGGACCGGGGGGGGAGGGGTCATTCTTATATCACACCGGTGTAAATCAGCAGTGGGCTTAGAGTAATATATGTTGCATCACTTAACAAGAAACCCACTTGCCCCCGTGCCCATCCTTTCTCACAGGACTTCAGCTCAGTTATGTCCCAAATTCTTGTTGGACTGCTCTTCTCATGCCAGAGCATTCTTTGGAAGGAAACCCGGGCCAAACTGAGGCAGTGGCAGGCGTCAGCAGGTCCCACAAGCAGCGGGAGGCAGATAATGGAGACAAGTGCTGTGGAGAGCCCTACCCCGAGGTTTGGGCACAGGGAACACCAGATCCAAGGCCACAGTGCCTTTACAAATGGGTGTGTTGGAAAAAGGATAGGCATTTAACTGGCTATGCTGAACATTACACAGCTAATGCTAACTATAATACAGCCTGAAAACTCTGATAACAAATTTTGACTGGATTTATGAGTCATAGAACAGGAGCCAAGTTAGCTCTTACTCAAACTTGATGTGTTTGGAGCGATCTCATCTTTATATGTCTGGAACTTTGTTTTTCTGATTTGGTTTCTTTGTATCTTCAATAGTTTTTATCAAACTGTAACAATGACATTCTTCCTCTAATTTGGCTTAGGGTCAGAAAAGGGGCTCTTAATCATACACGTGTTGTTTAATGGGCTTTTCTTTTAATTTTCTTATTCAATTAACAAAGATTCTCTAGTCTTTAAAATTTGCAATTACCCTTTTCCTGCCTACTCAGGAAGTGCTCGGCTTCCATTTTTCAGAGTAATTATAACTTTTCCATTAATTTGGTACCTGTGATAGCACTTGCCATCTCTGACATATGCGTGCACTCACCCACCCACCCACTCACATAAAATGGCATCTTTAAGGGGGGGCCATAATGTGTCCATAGAGGTGAAACTGATAGCGCTGCGTACACCAGGGGCCACCTAAAGTCTGGGGTAAGTCGCTGTTCTCAGTTTTTTGTCACTTTGCCCACTCCCCTTGCAGAAAACTTCTGTCTGTGTCAAGTTGACATTTACACATGGACGGTTTCAGAGAAGTTACTTTAACCCTTATCAAGAAGGGGGCAAAGGGTAATAATAAGTAATTTTGCCCTATGACAGTATTATTTTGTTTCTCTTTGCTTCTTTCTCTGTCTCTGTTTTTCTGTCTCCGTCTCTCTCCCCATTTCTTTTCCTGAGAGATCTTACATTTTCCTGTCCCGTAAAAGTCCACACAAATCTAACTGACTTATGAGCAAATTATCTTTATACCTGCTCCTTGGATCACATCAGAGGTCTTCTGCTAAAGTTCCTGAATATTCTTTGTACAGATCATGCATCTGGCTATGGTTCAGTTAAAGTTTACAAAGTTAGCTAAGGATGATCTCCTGTATTAAAGGCACTGGTCTGAAATACTGTTGGAGCTCTGATAGATCTTTGGATCTACCACAGACTTCATATCTGATAGATGTCAAAATGACCCTATGGAATTCAGGAAAGATTACATACAATTTCTACAAATTTAAACCTTGCTGAAACATTGTTTTGAGGAGATGTGTGAATATTACTTCCACAGTTAATGATGATTTTGTTTGCATTTTAGTTATTAGTGACTTCTTCACTAAAATCAATGATTATGCCCTTTGAAAAGATTATACACCCACCCCCTCCATATTTTTATTGGTCGTTTTGCTCTCTGTTGGCTGAGAGAAATTTGAGAATTTTTTAAAGACACATGAGATTTTCATACTTTCAGTTATGAATTAAAGGCATACTTAAGGTTTAGATGCTCTGAAGATGTGTATCCTCACTGAAACAATACATTTTTGTATCATATTACTCATATATTATAAGTAATTATAAATAATTTGATTCGGAATGGATGCTCATTTCTGGGTTTTGTTTTCTGGAACATTTTTTATCCTTGGCAATGATACATGCTCTCTATCGTAACACCTTATAACTGCAAGTGGGTTTTTTTTGTGAATATATGTGCCCACAGCTGCATCTGTAGAGAATACATGTATGTCCAACAAAAGCCAAACCAAATCAAAGTGTGTGATGTAAATATGTATGTACATAGCACATGTATATAATATATATGCGATTTATTATAGCATCTAGCTGTATGTATTGCACCTGGGCAAGGAGGTGAGAGATCCCAGTAATTCCAGGGCCTGATTCACCATTGCACTGTGAGTGCTTTGCAGTGCTTTGGTCATGCAAAGTAATTTTGAACCTGGCTTTACCGGGCAATTTAAAGTGGGTTTACAGCTGTCTTGTGTCAGGAAGCTGAGCGAAGTAGGCAACGAAGCCAGCACAAGTCTCCCACTATTTCGGTGTGGTGGACGCCGCTCACCGGGCAGCCTCTCCACCAAGATGTCTCACCAAGAGCGGAGCAGGGTGATAGCTGGAGCGATTTCTGCTTCCACAGTATGATACAATGAGATCATGTGAGACTTTCAGTGAACCTCAGCATGTCAAAACTGGATCGTAGGAGCAGCCCCGCTTGCTTACAAGTCTAACTCTACTCAGTGGGAGCGCGTACCACCACTCTGCACAGGGCGGTGTGGGTTGCTGTGGGTTTCTGCGCATCGCTGCTGGGGCGGCTGCTTTGTTCTTCGTACCTCCTGAAGTGTCTGCATCACGTTTGCACCACCGAATGGGGCTGGGGACTCCCCAAAAGGGAGAGAGAACAAAGCCGGTAGAAATACCCCTGCCCACATATTCCTTTTCAGCCTCTATTTCTGAAAAGCAGTGTTTTTTCTTCCGAAGGGTAGCGCTGGAGGGCAACCGGTGCTTTTGCGCCTGATAACTCTTCCTTTGTCCTGCTCAGCTGTTCCTCCATCGCTGCTGCCAAGTAAAGGCCGAGCTGTACTACAACTTACCCTGGGGTGACCAACCTCTCAACTGCAGTGACTTGCTGAAAAAAAAAATATATTAAGAAAAAGAAATACATCAAAAAAAAAAAAAGAGATAAAACAAAATAGAAAAAAAAAATTACCTAAAATACAATAAATAAATGCAACGTAAAAATACACCCGGCAGACGCTCTGCACACAATAGCTGGAAAGCAGGAGTGCAGCGGCGTTTTCCTCTGTCGGTGGGTCAGTGTGTTCTGTAAGCACTTCCATCCTGTCGAGTCCCTGGTTGGTCTCCACCTGCTCGCCGCCTCCCTCGAGAGGCACCGCTGACCTGGCCGCTCCCTCATTTTGCTGGCGCCAGCGGCTTGATGGGCCTTGCACTTTGATTATTTGTGTTAACAGTTAATTTAGCACCATGGACACGTGTGCCAAAGCTGCCTCCACTTCCTGCAGCCTTCCAACAAATGGGACTTTTATGAGATGCCTTTCACAGCTCCCCCGCCTCCTCCAGCTCAACTCCTTTGCCTCTCTCTGCCCTCCCCCCCCCACCTTCCCTCCCCACCCCGCCGTCTCAATCTCAGCTGTAATCTTTTCTACATCTTGCAGGAAAAGAGCTATTTCTGGCAGCTCTGTCTCTAACACTCGCCCCACTCAAACTGATTTAATGGAGATTTATAGATGCGAGGCTATGCAGCTCTGAGGCTCTTTCCTGAAAAGTTTTTCTGTGCCCGTGTTACGTATGGAATTTATTTATTTAATGTTTGGTGTTGCAGCTACACTGTCAACTGTTAGCGTGACATATTCCACATACTTTTTTTTCTTTTTTTTTTTTCGCACAAGGATTCCGGTGAAATCCTGTTACACAGCACATTTCTGGTCCAATTCAATTCATCCCAGCTGCTAACTTTACCAAGCTAAAATCTGACACCCAGGTCCAATTTCATTAAACCCCAGTCGGCATGGTTCTTTTTGTGATAATACTGACTCTCGTCTAAGGCAATATGTATTTTGGCTCACAGCTACAAATAAATCCTATCGTAAGTACCTTCTTCCTAGTATGCAGCACACTGCAACGGTCCAAAAAAAAGCAGCTTCTGTAAGAAGTCACAGAGAAGGGAGACTATTATAATTTATCATGACTTTCCAAGTAAGCTCTCTGCTATCTTAAGAAATTATGTTCTCTAAAAATAAATGAGAACTGTAGTTGTATGTAACACCAAAACTGCTGTTTCTGCTGTTATTCCAGCTTTGATTGATGCAGAGAAACCCAAGCTGATATGTAGGGGTTATATATTTACAGCCCAATACTCACAACGTATTTATTCTGTTTTACCCTTTCCCAACTGCCCAAGTACTAAAATTGGCGTTAAATATTCAGAACAGAGCCAGGTAAGCAAAAATAAATGTATTGTTGAAACTAATTTCATCTCCATTATGGGAGGGTGCTTTGCGTAAGTGCTGAAGAGGGTATGTGTTAGTGGTGGGACTCCTCCAGCAGGCCAATGTCCCCGTGATCCCACTTAACCCCCACGTGAGACCTGGCTTTAGTGTGGACTCTCAGCCTGAGGGTTTGTTTTACTCCATCTCTTTCCCCATTCCTGAGTGGTGACACACGTGGACTGTCCCCCGTCTACTCGCAGGAGCAGGAACCCGCATGTCCCCCATCCTGCCAAGCGCTCCGGGTGGCTGCGTCTCTGCTGGCTTCAGGTGGAGGAGCCTCCTCATCTGAGCTGCTTACAGGAGCCGGGGCATAAAGCTGTTTCTCGGCAGCTCCCCTGAGTGAAAACCCGTTTCTTTTGTAAATGAAACTGAATGAGCTAAGTGTAACCTGTGAAGAGGTCGAGCACAAATCCTGTACTCTCCTCGTCTTCAAAGCAAACACCGTGCGAGCCGTGATCCTGCCTGCTCTGCTGCCTCCTGCTTGTATAACAAATGGTATTTTGAAATAATGCCATGGTGTATTTTTAAATATCAAATTTTGCTGTGTTTTTAAATTGCAGCTTCCCTTTGGTCGAGAAGGTTTTATCCCTGTGTTTAACGTTTTGTTATTATGGTCTCTGCTAAGCTCCAAGACAGCACATTTTGGAGGTCACTGGTGAATATCCTTTGCTTAGGCTGAGGCAGGTACTTTCCTGGTGGATTTTTTTGTGACACCAAGGAAAAAGTTAACAAGTTGGAGGAACATAGATATTACCATACTGGATCAGACCAGTTGTGTCTTGAGACCGGTAACTTGCTGTGAGAGTGGCTGATCCTGGATGACAGTTTTTTTACAAATGAAACATACGTTGAGAGTGATTATCCTGTGTAAGGGTAGCAGCGCTGGAAATGAAATGGGTTTTCCATTCTGTGCTATTATACAGCATATTGCTTTAGACTTTTTGGGAATTTACATTTGTTCTGGTCAGTTCTGGGGTTTTTCAAAAGACCTAGGAAGTGTTGAAATTGCAAGTTCGTGTTGGACCAAGTGTTGCAGTAACATGGAGTTTCAACACTGTGTACGTCATGAACCTGTAATTTCAACACTTTCTAAGAGTCACCAGAGTGTCTCAGGCTGAACTATAACATAACTAAGTGTTCCCCCCTGAACACTCAACTGTCTGTTGTCTTTTTTTTTTTTTTTTCCTGGAAAATATAATTTGAAACACCATTTGGCTGACATTAAAGAGTTTAAAATTGTTTTAATAATAATGAAAAAAAGACAAAGTAAAGGATTACTGTAAATAGAGAAACTTGCTGACTCAAGTGGTAGCGGGGGTGAGTCCTCCTGCTGGATAAGTACAATGGACTATAGTTGCAGTTTTAATTATGGATTCACTTGCGAGGGACAAAGCTGAATTTTTACAAGCCGTCTGTGGTTATGCTTCTGCCTTATGTCATTGCACACTGGTTCTGATATCAAGTGTTAAACTCCTGCAAATGAATCTGCTATTACTTCTGCCTCTGGGCTGGATCTCCCGCAGGCTCAGCCGGAGTGAGGAAGAGAGATGCGGCGCCGCTTTGAACATGGTTTCGAGCAACCTGGCTGCCCTGGGAAGACCACAGCAAGAGTCCTGAGACGTATGTGTTGCGGCGTGTGTTCTCCTTCCTTAGCCTCTCCCTGTCCAGATCCTCCAGAACAAACACCCAGGATGCAACCTCCCTTTTAAAGATGTCTGCGAGTGCTGGAGAAGCCAGGGTTGCCACAGCCAAATGGTCACAGCTGCAATAGCGAGAATGGGCAAGACCGCCTTGCCTTGTAGACGCTGTGGCTTTGTTTCCCCAACTGGCAGCCTGTGTGTTGAGTGACCCCATATTCCCATTCAGGGAAAAAAATGCCCCAGTCCTAGCACAGCACTTTTTGTGCACTGACTCAAAGTAATTTGCAGAGGTTGAGCAACACCTCTTTATTAGATTAAGAAAATGAAGTATAGACAGACCAAAGCGATTGCTGGAAGTCCAATTAGGGCAGCAGAGGATGGAGCCCCAGTAGCCAAGTTCTTATTCAGTAGCCTATTCACTTGAAGACACTGTCTCCATGGTACTTGGCTTCCCACCATCCTATGATGCAGGGCAAGTAGGTGTAAGGTGAGTTGATGCAAAACCTGGGCTATATGTTTTGCATTTTTCCTCACATGTTTGACCAACTTAGTTCTACCTCGCTTCAGTGACCTTTCAGAAGCATCCTTCTCTCATATCTCTTGATATTTCCGTCAAGATCTAAATGACCAACACTTTCTCTGAGTATAACATTTTCCCCTTTTTGTATTTACGAGATGAATTGGGAAACTTCCTGTACCATCCCTGGGAAACTGGACAACAAGCAGGACAGGAACTCCTGCATTAACATAGCTTGTATTAAACATGCACTGGTGTGATCGTATCTGAGGGTGGGAGAGGGAGAACTACTGGGAATGGCCAGGATTGCTCCCTGTTGCAGGCAATGCTGCTGAGAAAGCACAAACCAGCCGCAGCGGTGAAGTCATGCAAATGCAATGCTCCCAAAGGCCACAGGAATTGTGGAAAGATTTGTGTAAATATCTCATGCATTCTTGTGCTCTAAGGTTTATGGAAACAAAAACCACAGTCACAGAGTCAATGCCACATTTGCTCGTCCCTTCCCCCTTCTGTTTCTTCTCTACAGAAATGTTGCAGAAGAGTTTATGAGCAGCTGAGAAACTGATTTTTTTTTTCTTTTTCTTTTTTTTTTTATTACTAGTAATGTAAAAAGAAGTGGAAAAGATGGTAAGCATAAGTAAGGTTAACCAGGATACAAGGGAAAGGACAACTGATTTGTCAGTACCATGTGAACCTCTTTGCTGTTGGCATGGATGGAAAAATACATGCCACACACACATTCCCCAAGTCATTTCAGACTGCGCAACGTCTCTGTTGCCCACCACCTTTCCCCCCACCCTTTCCCTGCACCAGTCTATTCTGTAGATTGTCCATGCGATTGGCTTATCCTCACAGGGAAGATACTGTATGTTTACCTTCTTGCTTCATTTTTGAGGTTTTATCATGCTCCCTTGAAAGTCTTACAATACCTGAGCCTAGACAAAACCAGCCTTGTTTATTCACGTCCCGGCGTCATTCCTCTCTGTTATTGAACGCATCAGGGACATTCTCCCCTTCTTCAGATGCTTTATATCATTTCAGATAGTGGTACCACACTAGAGAGGGACAGTCTACATGAGGGCTGTTACGATGGAAATCGCTCAGGGGAATAATGCACCTGCTGTCGGGGAATATATGGGTCGGTCCTACTGCTGTCACTGGATGTGAGCTCCTAGGAGCTGGTGACTGACTACACAACACTATTGGGAGGGCGGAACTCTATCAGATGCTCCTTTTTTTCAGGTCTTAGCTACTTGCAGTCCCATACTGACAAGGGAGAGGATAGGAAAAAGGCAAAAGGAGCTGGTTAAAAGATGCATCCTTTGTTGCAATTAACCGCCCCCTTTTTAAGTACGAGGGAGCTTTACCAGCGTCTTTTTTCAATGGATCCACAGACTGGAGTGTGGGGAGGAGGGGAGCGAAGGACTCCAGCAGGGGCTGGAAACTGTGAAATTACTGAGAAAGAAAAAGAACAAGTTGTATTGTCTCAGGGTAATAACCAGCCCGGCTGCTGGCACAGAGACTGCTGTGACCCAAAGCTTTGCTGAAAGGCGAGCATCTTTCTCACGTCACAAAACCCCATCCCTTGACGCCTTCCCACAGTGCCGCAGCATCCTGTTTCCCCCCTCCCCCATCTGCCGAGGTGCATTTTTTTTTTTTCCAAGGGGAGATTTTTACACATTAGGAAGTTGGGCAGGACAATCTGGTGCTAATATCAGGCTGACTGCAATGGCCATGGAGCCAGGCCTCTTCCCTGGCCTCTCGGAGGGACGTCGGCTGCCACCCTGAGCAGCCCTGGTGCTTCAGCAGGTGGCACTGTGAGTCCTGCTCACCCGCTGCAGGGCTTTTCTGCTCCAAAAGGTATTTTTCTTTTGGATAAGGAATAAAGCTGAGGTTCTGGCCACTTGCGGTTGTTCAAAACGCCACAATATTTTTCAAAATACAGGAGTGCTGGCCCAGGCATCCCAGCCAAATTGCAGCCTGGGTAGCATCCCACCAGCCCAGAGCTTCACTGGCAATTCCTCTGGGATGTGATTTATTTCTTCGCTTCCTGTTGTATAGGAACACCCACAAAGTTGTGAAAGTTGTGCACACAGTGTACGCTGGGATCTCTGGTGTAAAAGAGGCTGCACTGATTACTAGGTGTGGGTTAGCAATTGCTGGTATTTCTGGAGTGGACCTTGAGATCAGAAGTGAGCAGGAAAGAAATAGCCAAGAAGCTCCTAGTCAAGGCCACTTTTCTGGGTGTTGCTGATATAAACACAAATAAAAAAAGGGGACAAAATACTCCAACATATCAGCTGTGAAACATCTGTTAAGTTAACAAGTCTACATGGATCAATAACACCAACCTCAGTGTCTGTTCCTGCAGCCACTTACAGGTGCAGGCTTTATTCTTGCTTTAACTGAAGTGTAAGGAAATCGGTGCCAGTTATCCCACACTGGGCTTTTCCCATCGCCCAACCAGCAAAGCTCAGGAGCAGTGATTCATTTGCTTCTATCAGTTGCCTCAGCTATGGGCTCAAAAAGACAATTATTTGATTGTATTACATCATCGGGGTTTTGTTTGGATAGATGATTTTATGCCTTAGATTCTAGCAGAGAGCGTCATCGTCCTTTTTTTCGCGAGGGAGTCCCTTGCCCACAGTGCAAGACGTGGAAAGCTACGGAGCACTTTCCTACCTGCTTCCAGATTCACTCCAGCTTTTCTGTCCTCCTCCCTGCCGTGGGTGCTGCATGCAGGGTGCAGCGCTCCTGACCCCAGCAGAGTGCTATTTGCTTATTTTATCTCTGAAAACAAAACAAATTTCTCTGCGTTTTGTTCTATTTCCTACGCGATAGAATCTTTTGTTTTCACTTGCAACCTTTGCAGCTTCCAAGAATTTTTACTCCTTGTGGTTTGTCGAGACGCGCAGGGTTCAATAGTCTGCCACCAGGCCCTGGCCCAAGGTCGAGGATTCCCTCCTTTTCCTTCCCAGTATTGTCCTGCATCCTGCAAGGCCCTTCTCCTTACATTGCTGCGGCTGTCGTGACAAAGGGGACTGGCACCAGGCACACTCCTGCTGCCACGGTGACAGCTGCTGAGCACTCGCCAAGCTCTAATGACAATAGCATGACCTCAGATACTTTATTAAGACAGAAAAACTTGAAAGGGAGGGTACACTTAAAAGCAGACAATAACACCTCGTCTCAGCGCAATGTATTGTTTTTGCAAGCCCGGGATGGAAACGGTTTAATATAATCTTGGACTGTTCTCTCCCAGCCTCCCTCCCCGTTTTATGCACAGGCTCACCCACATCCACGCCGGACTCAAGTTCACAACAGTAGCTGCGAATCTAAACGCGTGAATAGATGTTACTGACTGTTGGCCTCCATATGGGGCCAGGCATCAGGAGTGGGAGCCTACTTTTAATGCTGCTGTGACACTCCCTGACTGATTATTTCTCTGTACTTTGGTTTCTCTGGCGGTAAAATGGGGGCAATGGAATTTCAGTCACCATGACAAAGCCTCCTGAGCTACACAGGTCTGGCAGGAGCTGTGCTGTGGACGGAGAGGGAGGCTGAGAGCTGTGGTGCTGGATGGTGTCCCCTCTCCTGCGGGGACATGAAAGGGGAGGACCCTGGTGGGTAAGTTCAGCTGTGCCTGCAGACCCCTGAGCACAGGAGTCTCCAGCTGTGATGGTCCTGGCAGAAAACCTTCGCCTGGAGCCACACAGAAAGTTTGAGAATTAGTAAATAGACTTGGCAGAAGGAGGAAGTAGAGCTGGTCAGAAAAATTCTGACTAAACAAGTTTTCATTGGAATTTACCGATTCATCAACATCAAAGCACTTTGTGGAGAGGGTCCAATTTTGACAAAGTTCCTTCCAAAACCAGGCAGGGCTTGAAAACTGCCTGCCAGGCACATTTTAGAAACCTTGCTTGTTTTCTGCTGATTTACACCATTGGTTCTGTAGCGGTTCACCAACTGGCTGTTAAGAAGTGTGTATTTCCAGGTGTAATGACTCTGAAGCATCCCATCAAGTGACTGTCTCCAAGTCAGGAACCCCGAGGAGGTCTGTCTGTAGCCCTGGCTTGGTCCACCAGGCAGAGTGCTGCAAGAGTTCACACAGCTCATAAAACCTCAGGGCTCAGGGAGATTGGCTCTGCATAGTGCTATCAACTTTTATCAGAGGCTCCTTCTTAAATAACAGAGAAATCGGCTGACCTAAGAGTTGCTGCTTTTAATTCTGGGACATTTTACTTTGAATCTGGAAGCAAAATGTCTGAATTTTCTCTCTTCTATACACATGCTCAAATAACTACATTGATTTAAACGGAATTGCTAGTCAGATGAATTTGTGTAAATCGCAGAAGTTCAATGAATTGCTCCATAACCTTTGAACTTAATGAAACTCACAAAAATATCTAGTTATTTCTCCACTTCAGTTAGAGTAAAGAATTTTCTTTTGTTTCTTATGGATGATACTGGTGGTAAACCTTCAAAATAAAAAAAAAATGAGAGGAAGAAGTGCAAGAAAAAAAATATGTGCTGGACCTGGTTCTTCTCAATGTGCAATTCCTCCTTTTTTATCCTTTGCAGCTGGATTTGTGTGTGTGTGAGTGCGTGTGTGTGCGTGTGTGTGTGTGTGAGAGAGGGAGAGAGAGAGGAAGGGCTATTTCACATTTCCCATGATAAGTTTTGTTTATGGTTGTGATAGCTTGATTCATTGTGCATAATCTGCAGGCCTTTACAGGGCTTTTCTTGAGCTTCTCTTGATGGGAGGAAAAATAGCTGTTTTTTTTTTTTTTTTTTTTTTTCCACAGAGGACTTTTCCAGTGTCTAGTGTGAACATACAGTACTGGAGAAGCACAGAAACATGCCATTGCTTTCAGTCTTGCCCATGTCCAGATGTGCATCCCAAGATGCGCAAGCTTTGGGGAACATAAAGCAAAATGAAAGGAACAGGATTTTACTGAAACAAACAGGATTCCACAAAAAGAAGCAGACCAATAAAAACTGTACAGAGAACATTTTCTTTCATAGTACCTACTATTATGCAATTGTGCTAATGTACTGTAATTCACAGGATGCCTGTCTTTCACAGCACTCTTCCTTTTAAATGTATGCTAGTATTTTTTTTTTTCAATTAGACACAAGATAATCTTCTAAGTGATGTGTTTATTTTAGCTTTGTTTTTCCCACTCCCCTAGGTCTGCAAGGATTTCTCTCCTATCTTTTTTATGTGCCAATGACATCGGTTGTTATAAGGTCAGGATCAGAATTCATTGTGGGGGGCAACAGTGCTGTAAGGGCTTGACATGAGATCAGAAGTAATGCTGCAGTGAATTTGAAAAAATAGACCAAAAAAAAAAAAAGTAGCAAGGCTTATGGTGCCGAAAGCTCTGGGTTTCCCATCCAGACACCATCTGTGAAGCACTTGGGGACAGTGCCTAATGTCTGAGTCATCATGTTTGGCAGTCATTTACCCAGTGGTCTGTTTCCCTGGGGGGAGTATTCATTGGGGGAGAAAAGGAATGGTAGAAAGAAGGAAGATAAACTGCCCTTTAGCCCCATGATTTATATTTGGTCAGAGTACCCCTGTTCTATTTTCTTTTACTTGGAATGTATCTTGGACATGTTGTTTCAATATGAGACAATCAGCTGGGCTCTCAAAGGAATGTCCCCGGAGACTTGAAACAGCCTCCCAGTAGGGTAATATGTTCAGCAGAATTCTAAGATGTATTCTCCAACATCTGCAGTCTATTTGTGCCTCCAGAATATTTCCCATCAGCATTTGGGGAATCAAAAGGCACTTTCAGAGATGGTCACCAATTCTCCACACTGCATGATAACTTGTAAAATGTTTACTTCTTTAAACTTCTACTGAGCTGGTGGTTTATTTGTTTCTTTCTTTCTTGTCTTTTTTTTTTTATTTTTTAAAGAAACTAACAACAGAAGGACATGGAAATACACTTTAAATTATTCTTTCATATGAATGGGTTCTGAATGTAGTAGTAACCTCCTGGGAAAGAAAACGACCTAGGAGTCATCATGGACAACACAGTGAATGTCTGTTCTGGGTGTGTGACAGAAAAATTGACGTCTTTTAGACTGCACTTTAGAAGTGGGTAGACAATCACATAAAGAGTATTACATATTACATCTAAGATGCCATGTCCTCATTTTGATTTGCATTTGGTTTTAGTAACCTCATCCAAAAAAAGACCGGCACGGAACTAGAAACAAACTCCGTAGGTAGTGAAAATATCAAAGAACTACAGAGAAAATATATGTAGGAAGAAATTGAAAAGATGAGGCTTATTTACTAAGGAAAGTAGAAAGAACAAGAGAACATACAGCATGTGCCACAAAAGAAATCATAGATAGTAGGCAGAAAGCCAACTTAAAACTCCTTTTCAGCCTTCCCAGTGATATAGGAATTAGGAACATTCAGACACAAAAGGAAATAATAATTGACACAATATGTAATTAATCTGTGGGCATCGATTTTGCAGGATATAATTTGTACAAATAACAGAAAGTTGGCTGAAAGTGAGAAAAATAGCAGCCATAAATATTACATGAAAATGTCATCCAGGTAAGATAAAAATAAATCCATCTAGCTTTATTCAGCAGGGCATATAAAGGTAAGAAGAAAGATGAGCACATTACTGTGATGATGGGAGTACAAGGGATCGTGTGTTCTTATGGCAGAGGGTCTCTCGGTCACCTGTTGGTATTAACGAGAAGCCATCTGTTTGCATGACACCCATTTCTACTTGATTTCAATGACTGGGAGCACTTACTAAATGGATGAAATTCTTTCCCATTGTTACTCTCCCCCTCAATCAGTTTTATAGCAGGTAATTATACGCTTTCACATAGATGAGAGGAGGCATTTGTTGGTGAAACAGTGACAGTGAAGAAATTACGGGTAGCTCTGCTCTAGCACTACTCTTATCGGCTGTTTGTGGAGACCAACTATCAAACTTGGTGGACCAGAAATAGGTATGTTAAGGCATTTTTCTATCGCAAGGCAAAAAAAGGCAAGCTGTGGTGGCTGCATATGAAGCACATGGGCTCAAACCAAACAATAAAGAAAACATCCAAGGTTTTGATTTCATTCATCTTTTTTCTGAGATCCCTTTTCTGTTTCTGTTCTGTGAAAGCCAAATAAAAGCAACAAATAACAAAAAAATCCCTAAACAAACAGTTGGGACTTTGACTTGCGAAACCGTATTTGCATGTTTGTTCTGAAGAGGTTCCCATAGCCCAGCTCTGACTTTTATCTATCCCCACAGGATGTACTCCTACACTTTTTCATCCAGGGTCCCATGCTTCCTGTGGGTGTTCCCACAGCTGCCAATTCAGACAGCTCGAGTCTGGAATAGGCTTTGCACAATCCTGAAGATGCTATTCTCTCACTAAGTCAAGTGATTCTGCACAAAAATATGGCAGATGTTTAGCATCAGGAATCAAAACAGCATTTTCGCACCACACAGCACATTCTTCTCTTCCTGATACCTTTCATTTCCTCTCTACAGGATATGGAGCAATATTCCTCTTTTGCTGCTGTTCATGTGAACTCAGGAATCTGTGAATTATACCAGGACATTTGAATTCCCATGTAATCTTCTCTAAGAGGTAAAGGGGCTCGGTTCACTAAAAAGATCAATGCAGTGTTTGAAGAAGGTAATAACACTGGATTACTCCTTGTCCTTGATTTTCAACTTCATAGAATCATAAAACACTTTGGGTCGGAAGGGACCTTTAAAGGTCATCTAGTCCAAGCCCCCCCTGCAATGAGCAGGGACATCTTCAACTAGATCAGGTTGCTCAGAGCCCCGTCCAAGCTGACCTTGAGTGGTTCCAGGGATGCTGCACCTAGCAGCTTTCTGGGCAACCTGTGCCAGTGTCTCACTTCTCCTGTGATTTTCAGTACCTGAAAAACAAGAGCTTCTGAATGCAATCTGTATGAAGAAAAGGTCAGTTCTCTTTCAGAATAAGTGCTGTAACCATGGGCCAGAAGTGTCAAAAATGATATTAAAAGTTTCTGCAAAGGGGTCTGCAGGTCTTGGAGCTAAAGAAAGTCAGATTCACCAATGCTGGAGATGAATATTCCTAATGATGTCAGTGGGTAGATTCAAACCGAGATTCCAGCCACCTGCAGCCTTGGGTTATCCTGTGGCATTTTCTTCAGGTGATCTAGCATCCTTTTAGGTGGTGTGATTGAGCTCTGCGTGTGGCCATCATCACCCGATTTTTTGACTGCCTAGAGAAAGGCATGTCAGTGTGGTGCTGAGCCCAGCTCAAACCATTCCCCACCTTGTCTCTGGAGTCCTTCAGTACTGTCCAGTGCAAGTGTTGCTGCGATACTGTATTGGCCGCTGGAAAATGCCTAAGTACACTTATGTAGTTCAGGGTGAAAAAAACTTGGGAAAAGCTGTGCGTACCAGTCCTGATCCCAAACAGCAAAGGAGGAATTCATTCATTTGCAGTCTGAGTCTCTGTCACAGAGACCCTGGGTCTTCGGCAAATCTTGGTTTAGCAATGTGACACCCTCTGTTAAAGCATTAGACATAAAACAAATGAACACATTGTGTAACAGAGGATAAAAGTACTGCACGGCCGTCACATAAATTCTTTAAGGTAGCCATTAAATTACGTTCTTTGCCCCCCATTCACTAAATTACTTCATCACAAAATTACCAACTCTTTCTCTTCTCACACTGGATCTGAGACCAAAATAAATTTGAGGTACATTACAAACTCATCAGCGTGTACAATGCTGTTATCAATCCTCATTTCTACTAAGAATCTACACTATACTGCTTATGTTAGGCAAATCTTTAAAGTAACCCATAACCATTTGGAAGCTGCAGAATTCATGCAGAATCGCCCTCTTCAGTTTTTAGTCGAGTTTAGTGATAAGAATTATCTGAATGCTTTTAAACTCACCATTTTTAACAATGTAACATTTTCCCAGGAAAATGCCTGCTTTCCCTGAAAATGCTCAAATTTGGTTTAGAAGATTTAAGGTCTTCTGCAGACTATAGGATTTTAAAAGCTTTACAGAAATATTTCGTCTTTTGCCCATTGTTGAAAAGGGGGTGGGGGAGACATTTTCAGGCAGCTATGCAAAATAAGCCCTGTTTACACCAAATCCTTAACATAAACATATCAAGCACAAGCTCAGCAGCTGCATAGGAGTCAGCAGAGAGAGTGGTAAGGCTTTTGAACTCGTATTTCCAAAGTGGACAGATCTGCTGTGTTAGTATTGGTGGTGGATGAGGGATAGACGAGACCAAGCATAGTAAAGAGGTTTGTAATGCTGTCTTGTATGGCTTCCCCTCCAACTTCTGGAGCTGGAGGAGAGGTGCTACACAAACCTGTACGGCAGATGTCCTACCCGAGGCTTCCCATACATGATGGGTAGTCTAAACAGCTTTTATGTTGCTGTAACCCTTCGGAGAAGAATGACTACGTTTTTTGTCAAGCAAACTAACATAAGGGCAGCAATGTTACAGCAAGAAAAAGTTCAGTGCTTGGTCTGAATCTTGCGGAGGTCCCTGCATATTTTACCAGACACTTGTTGCATTCCTTCAGGCTTCTCAGGCATGTCTCTAGCAGCAATGCTGCGGGCAGTGTGTCATACAGTGTGAGCATCCCAGAGGAGAACGCAGGTCCTGTTCTCTGCTGCTTCCTCCCCACAACTCTCTTTTTCTCTTCCTGCTACTCAGGAAAGAAGTCTGTGAAAGCTGGGCTGAATTTTAAAAGCTGAACTGCTAACCCCAAATCCCAACAGCAGTACCAGCACTCTGATTGAAAATGACATTTTTAACACCTGAGATACCATACAGGCAGGGGAGGATGTCTGTTAAATTCTGTTTAATTAGTCTTTGCTCTTCCTGGTGTCTGGCTACTGCTGATATCCTCTGTAGTGTTTCCATGTTTACACATGACATCCAGACATAGCATTTCTTCATTTATTATATTCTTATTCTTTCATTCACCTGAAAATTACTGCATTTGCATTGATTTCACTACATAATCAGTGACTATCCAATGATCCCTTTGCCATGGTAAGACTGAACTCTGATAGATAAAGAGACTCTCAGCACCAAGACAAGGCTACCAAGGAGTGCAGAAATTCCATAAAGTCCAGACGGTTTAGAAACACTTTAGAAATTAATTTCTTTCTGTAAGCTTTTCCAAGCTGTTTCTTTACTTTTTCTGTTCAAGGTTAAAAGAAGGACTAAGGGTGAGTATTACACTTCATTCTATACTTTTTTTTAGTCTGTAGGATTTCTAAGAAAGTTTTCACACTTTTGAAAATCCAATACACTAGAGAGATAATAGTTTTACTCTGGTTTATTCTGTTCTCACACTATGCTTCTGTATTTCAGATCCCTTATATGAGCCTGCTAGAGGCAATAGGAGCCACAAAGGACCTTCCTCTGCCTCAGAGGCAGTGATTGCAGATGACCCCACGCAGAGGAGAGAAGATGCAAAGCACAAAGCTGCTAAGGTACCCACCTGGTACCACATAGAGCTTTGGCAGGTTTGTGACACTTCTGTTCTGATTAGAAATATGGAAGGTGTATACTCTTGGAGTTTCCTGGGAAAATAAACATTGTATAGCACGTACTATAGCACTACTACAGACACAGTTCTGGACTCAGTAAAAATTAGGTGTGCATAATTCAAATCATTTTTTCTTTCAGTACATATTTTCCAGGATGTGAAGAACTACAAACTGTGTTCTTAAATTGTCATTATTCTCTAAAAGATAATTTCTCAACTGTCAGTAGGCGACATAGTTTTCTCTTACTGAAAGTGTAGCCACTTAAGTTGATTAATTGATTCAGCTCTTCTGGACAGTCATCCATTTTAATACATATGGTGAAAAAAATAATTCACATGCCATTCTACATTTGGGATTAGGATAAAAGTACCCCCAGTCTTCTTTTTGATATAAATGCTGCATCTCGATCTTTTCTGCTCTTCTCTAAAGAAAGTCTTTAACTTGTTGATGAATATTGGTGCTTTAGCCAGTGTTCGTGGTTCTTGTGAGTGGGCATGAGGAAGAAAATAGAACTTTATCTGGCCTAGACCATATAGCAGTTACAATAATGTCTAGTTTTAATAGATAGTAATATTGTGAATAGATCCTCAGCAATAAACTCAGCTGGTTGTTTGGTCAACAGAAGTGCTATACTGGCTGCTAATTACAACCCTATGTTGGGTATGGTGCCAAGTACATGTTCCCAGTATTAGCCCAGAAGGCACTGGTTTTCAAAAGAGAAAAGCTCTTCCAGAAGACTCAGTTGTGAGACTGGTGCCTGAGACTAAAGGCACCAGACAACAGCTTTAAAAAGCTGTGGTACCTCCTCTTCCTTCCTAATCATTTGGATGCCTTTTTCCTTAGGGAGCATTAGAGGGTATTGACTAACATACTTGGAAGAAACTATGTCAGAGAACACAGACTCTGTGTGAACTACTCTTTGAGTTTGAGTTGATCTACGTGGGGATCAGCCACAAACTAGCAAGGCAATGGGGTCACACATTTTACAAGATGGGAAAAAAAGGAAATATTACTAAATAGCTATGATGCCATGGAAAGGGCAAAAGGTTATGAAAATGATTAGCTTGAGGGAAGAGTCATGTATACAGAGGGATGGAAACACTTGGCTAATAAGTGTGTGGCATTCCACGGCTGTGATATCAGAATTCCCAATACCAGCCGGCTTCCCTTTTCTGAACTCTTCAGAAAACTCCTAAATTTCCCACAAATAAAAAAGAAAAGAAAAAAGAAAAGATGGGAAGTAGGAAAAGTGTGGGTTTTTTTTTTTTCTAGAGAACAGCATTGCTATTCAGTTGCATGGACACAGCCTAGTCAGTGCAGGTGAACATTTAAAGGCTCCAAAAAGGATCCCTGTTTTTTCTTTGAGTGTTTGAATACATTTTTCTCTGGTATTTTGGCTGTACCAAATAAGGCCTATACTGCTTTAAGATAAAGGAATGCAACTTCCATGACTTCATTACTGTCCTGTTTACTACCAGCTATGAGTTTTACTGTGTATTTTTAATCACCAAATTCCTTAATACTCTCTATTTTAAGGAAAAGATCTTGTGGCTTTATTTAGTAGATCTGCCCTGGCTGGGTATGTGTCTGCTTGGATTAGTTGTGAGGCCTATTTCATACAGTGTATACTGTAAAATATGCTGCTGTCTCTATCTGTCTGCTCGGAATCCTGATGTACAACCCTAAGGGGAGACCTTGGACATTGCGGTTCCCTTTGTCTTTTCTGACCTTCAGTCGTCTTGTAGGAGCCTTGTGGAGAACTGCTCTACTTGCTAGATAGAAACAAGGGATTTTGCAAATTGTCTTTTTTTTTTTGAATATAGTATGCTTGTTTGAATGAATTTGCCTTGGATAGCATTATCGGCTAGTGAAGGCTGTATAGAAAGTGCTCTACCTACTGTAAGCCTTCCATATAATGTGAAAAGTGTATAGGTAGAACGGCTTCAAAGAGGTAGCCTTTGCTGACCCAACTGTCATCATAATTCATGCCTGTCCCCATTTAAGCTTGTACAGAGAGAAGCATCTGAAAATGTTAAAAATGTTTTTGCATTTAGTGCATTTATGTGGATGGGAAGGGCAGTTAGCATGGATGGGCATGCCGTGGCTCTGTTTACTGTTTAAGAAGAAGATGCTTCACCTTACGGTCATTTATCCTGTTTAATTAATGCCACTTCTCAATATCTCACTCGCTTATTTTGGAATTTCTCCGGCACTGACTGTTCCACTGCAATGCCAGCGAGCCTTGGCAAAAGAAAAAAACCGCACAAACCAGTACCAGTTTTACAAAGCTTTGTACCTGAAAATCATCAGTGCTGCCACTGCAGCCACCTGCTGCCTGGCGTGGCACTGAGGACAGCTATCTAACCCCCAGCCCCCGGGGGCTCTTGGGTCAGACAGCTGCAGCGAGAATTCCTCTTCAGGCAGTCCAGCAGCGCGGACTGCCAAGGTTAATCTCCTGTGTGCTAACCTACAGGGCCTCTGCGTGTGAGAAACATGAAAGTGTGACCACTTTCCAATGAATGATCTAAGGAAAAATTACATAAATGAAAATACAGCAGAGGCCGGTCATCTGTAGTTATAAATAACCTCTGTTGTTTGGTCAGCTGGAATCACACAAACACACTATTGTTGGGACCCGCAAATGTATACATACAGATTTTGAAATGGGAATAACGTAGAAAATGAAAGGAGTAATTAACCAGATAAATGCTTGGCTCCTTTCTTATTCTGGCAATCTAATAGATAGACATATAAAGACCTACAGTGCTCTCAATATCTGGACCCTAGGCCTTCATGAGATCCCCAACTTTGCCAGTAAGAAGTGCTGCTTTGATTGACGGACTTCCTACAGAAAAGCATCAAACCAGGACTTCTGCAAAAAGCAGCCACAGTTCTTCCCCTTCCTTTAGGGGCAGGAGTTGGATTACAGTAGGGGGAATGGGGTGGGGAAGAGTGGGAACAGCAGAAATCATCCTTACAGGAGAAAGGAAACTAAAAGAGCTTTGCAGCTCAGGTCAGCTTTTCTCTATGCTTCCCCCACCCTTCTTGCGAACAATAAGTCAGTTTGCTATCTCCTTTTCCTTCCTTCCCTTTCCCTCCCTGCAGTACTTGGCCTGGGAACAGGGTGAAGGGGGTTGTTCGTAGTAGTACCCACAGCGTGCAAGAGGGTGGAGGTCCTTTGTAACCTTGACCAGGGAAGTGCTTGGTGGAGACTGCCTATAGCCACCAGCTTTCTAGTCTGGAAGGTATGGAGTGAGGAGTGTCTCTGACATACTGCAAAACAGAAGAGTACTTCAGCAAGCATTGGAAAGCCCAGGGAGTGAGTTAGGGCGGTGTAGTAGGGCTGAGCTAATTGCTAGACTGAGTGATGGACAGTTCTGAGGTCCAGGCTCTATAGTGATCGCTTGTCTAGATTGGGATCAGCTTTTGATCTGGGGGGATGTCACCGAACGCAGTAATTTCAAACGTTGCAATAGTATGTTCAAGACTTCTCAGACGTGTTGCACTGTGTTATGCCACATGCCCTAATAAAACACACTGCTTGTACCTCACCTTAATGCAGCCTTTTGTGCCTAAAGGCAAAGAGGACACTCCTCCTCTCTTCCTAAGAACTGAGAGAGTGAGTGAGATGGAGAACCTGAGGAGACATGAAGGCTGCCGTTTTGGAGAGAAGGGCAAGATAGAGAGAATAAGCAGATCTGGCCCCAGGCAAGATCTATTTGTTGCTCTTCCCTTCTGCCTTGTGCAAATATCACTCTGTGCTCTGGATTTTTGCCTTTCTGCCCTTGCCTTGCAGACCTGCGGAGTGGGAAGTTGAGCAGGCAGCCCAGAGGCACCACAGCCAGAAGAGAAACAGGAGGAGGATGTGGAAATAATTGGAAATCCCTGGGTTCCAGAAAGTCAGCAGAGAACATGCCAGCACCCTTAAGCTAAGGAGGGACCTGGGAGAGGGTTCAGTTTGCATATTTGGAAGGAGAGAGGGAAGTGCGCGTTAATAAGACAGTGTGAAGGTCTGTGAGCTGCAGGAGAGGCATTCTAGGTGGGAACCACACCCTGTCTCTAATTCCCTCATCTAATCTGGCTGCAGCAGAAGCCCACACAGAAACTCTTTTCCAATCCCCCTTACTGTCAGCTGGCTCCACACCGCTTTGGGGCTCTGCAAATAGCCAAAATGCGAAGCATGGGTGGTTTGTGCATGCTGTGTTTTGTGTCAGGTTATAAAGCTTTGACGCTGAAAACCTGTTTTTAAAATGAAATTTCCTCATGTTGTGAAGAACAAAGCAGCAAATTTGCTCCCGAAACAGCCCCCATATCAGTTAAATTATCAAATGCAAGTGCCTTATTGGAGTAATTCAGGAAAAAACCCAAACAACTTCTTAAGGAACAGGCTATACATATAAAAGATTTATAATCTGCTCTCTCTAGAACACTGCACAAGAAATACAGATGTTCCCAGCTCTGCTGGCTACCATGCATCCTGATGGCTTTTGTCACACTCTGGCAGTACCAGGGAGATATGGTCTAGGCCGAGCAGAAATGTTTTAGCTGCTCTGCAAGGCACTTGGTTGGAGCAGGGAAGCTCCTTCTCAGCCCAAGATTTCAGCAGGTTATTTCATATGTCAGTTCAGCCAGTGCAGCGGGAATGGAAATTACCCCACAGTGCTCCTTCCTGGAAAGTCCTCTGAAAGGGGGGACTTCCAACTTCAGAGTACTGCCAAAACATCCTACTTCTGCAAAGCCTTCCAGAAGAAATACATTGTAGGACCGTGCACAGTTCCTTGGGATACTCATCTGGGAAAAATTAGGATAATTTCTTTAACCAGGCATTGTGGCTGGGGCAGGGAGAACCAGGGAGCCACATGACCCCTTTTTCACATATTTGTCTGCCTCTCCTTTGTGGCTGTGTAGGATGGAGGAATCCATCCTCTACTAAGGTGCCACCGTAGGCTTAGACAGGGCCCAATGAACCATTCTGTTTGCCCTTCAAGCTTCTTCAACTCGCTTGAAACAGAGCTGCTCTTCTCTTCGTCTCCTACATGGAAGCTGCTCAGCAGGAGAAACAGGGAAGAGGTAGTGGCTGCTTAGAGCTCTCCCCATTTTCATCTGAGCTGTTCACTGGCTCTGAGGTGCAGGGAGGGGGAAAGGGTGATGGGAGGCAGCTGGGGAGTGTGGTGCCCTCTACATCCTTCCTGTAGTGACAAGCCTTATTCAAACACTTCAGTTTTAAAAAGCTCAGAGTGCAGCTCCGGGAGAATGCTTTCAATTCATAATCAAATATGGGGCAATAACAGATGGATAAAACAAACAAATGTGGGGGAGGATGAGGTACATACTCAAACGCTCTGGAGTGTATTCTGGGAAGAAGACACCCACTTTCTACATGTTGTTTCTCATTCAAGGAAATCTATGGGCAGGTGAACTTTGGGACCTTCTTCACTGTGCTCAGAATAAGCATTGCAGGAAGGAGCACCTTTTTTTTATTTTTTATTTTTTAAATTTATTTTAGTATGGTAGCAGTTCTCGTGTCCTTGTATGCTTTGAAGCTCTTTCTATCCCAGCTGTGTTACTCCTCTCCTCCTTACACGAGGAAACCGAGCAAGTAGCTTGGCTTTCTGACCAGCACTAATACTACCCTGTGGCTTTGCCAGGAGATGCAGCCTGTTGAGTGGAGCACTGGCACGGCAGCCCCAACGTGCATTAGCACTCTGCAGGCCCTGTTGTGTGATGCTTCTCAGGGTCGCTGCTCTGCGAGCTCTGCGTGGGGCTCCGCTCCCTGCTTGCGCGCTGTGTTACCACTGTGCCTGCAGCCAACTCCATTGTTTTGCTGGTGGTGATAGTACATAGTTTTTTTTTCCAGCAAAGAGAGCCTCCAGGCAAGCTGGGAGGCTTCTCAAAGCACGACGGGTTGGTTGCCAGACAAAGAGCAGAACGCTTGAGGAGTCAGTCTATAACAATTTATCGTCTTAATGCGCGTGGGTTTCTATGGCTCGGGACTGCATGTGAGATTTAAAACCTGCTGCAGACGTGGGGGATGTTGATAATGCAATAGCACTGAGCGGAGGACCTGTGGAAAATTTTTCAGGTGAACTTTCTCAGTTCAATCTTGTTAATCGGTACGGGGTTATTGAAGAGAGAGGAAGGATTGCTGCAGTCAGTAGGCCTGTGCAAGAACAGCCATCAGTGAAGCACCGCATTGTCTTGAAGGTCATGTTTTAACTTCATGTGGAAATGGCACATATATTATAATAGGAGAATTTCCTTTCTATTCCCTGTGCGATCAGAGATCTCTGACCTGTAATTTGTTTTCAAATGTGATCAGTTTCTGCCACCTGCCAGCCAGTCACAGGTGCAATATCGTACCAGCAGTGAGGTAAAGGACAGAATAAAATGTTGTCAGTTTGAAGAAATAGTATAGAAATATAGATTTAAAATCAACAGGAGTAGTTTAATTCTAGAAACCACGACAAAATGCTTTTTATTGTTTCCCCTGAGTTCAGTCTTGGAGCCTTGTTTTCAAAGCAGAACATTTTCTTGGCATGCCTCTGCTGATTTCTTAAATATGCCAGTGGAGGAAACATCATGCTTCTGTGTCTTCAGCGTCTTTGTAATAAGATCCAGTTAAACAACTGAAGACATTAAAAATTCATTAGAGTATTTCAGTATTGCAGTCAATGAGACCTGTTGTTTATCAAAGCGTTTCCAGCCAAATAAAATGTGGGTTTTTTAAAGCATATAGCAGAGGACATTTGTTCAGGGTGCTCTGTATGAAATGGATTTTATATGTAAATCATTTTTACAGTTCTCTAATGCAGCAGTAGGCAACATTAGCTAACAGGGCAGATCTGTGAGAATACATCTCAGCTTCAACTGCCAAAGTTACCTTTAGGTCAAAGAGCACGGGTGAATTACATCACAGTACTGGGGCGGTACTCAGCAATCACAGAATCACAGAATCACAGAATGGTTAGGGTTGGAAGGGACCTCTGGAGATCATCTAGTCCAACCCTCCTGCCAGAGCAGGGTCACCTACAGCACGTTGCACAGGACAGCCTGTTCCAGTGCTCCACTACCCTCAAAGTAAAGAAGTTCCTTCTCATGTTAAGATGGAACTTCCTATGTTCAAGTTTATGCCCATTACCCCTCGTCCTATCACTGGGTGCCACTGAAAAAAGACTACTCCCATCCCCCTGGCATCCTCCCATTAAGTATTTGTATGTATTAATAAGATCCCCCCTCAATCTTCTTTTCTCTAGACTAAAGAGACCCAAGTCCCTCAGCCTTTCCTCATAAGAAAGGTGCTCCAGTCCCCTAATCATCTTTGTTGCCCTTTGCTGGACCCTCTCCAGCAGTTCCCTGTCTTTCTTGAACTGGGGAGCCCAGAACTGGACACAGTACTCCAGATGCGGTCTCACCAGGGCAGAGTAGAGGGGGAGGATGACCTCCCTCGACCTGCTGGCCACACTCTTCTTGATGCACCCCAGGATGCCATTCGCCTTCTTGGCCGCCAGGGCACATTGCTGGCTCATGGTCATCCTGTTGTCCACCAGGACTCCCAGGTCCCTCTCCACAGAGCTGCTCTCCAGGAGGTCAGCCCCCAACCTGTACTGGTGCATGGGGTTATTCCTCCCCAGGTGCAGTACCCTACACTTACCCTTGTTGAACTTCATAAGGTTTCTTTCTGCCCAACTCTCCAGCCTGGCGAGGTCACGCTGTAAGGCAGCACAGCCTTCTGGCGTGTCAGCCACTCCTCCCAGTTTTGTGTCATCAGCAAACTTGCTGATGGTACACTCTATCCCTTCATCCAGATCATTGATGAATATGTTGAACAAAACTGGGCCGAGTACTGACCCCTGAGGGACACCACTTGTTACTAACCTCCAACTAGACTCTGCACCACAAAGTAAGTTAATTGCAAACACTTCGTTATTATCTTGATTGTGAAGCATTTTAGGGTATCTGGAGGTCTGCAAGCGAAAATACAGTGAGCAAAATTCTGCACAGATTTTCTACTGGTGTCTCAGAAAAAGAACTTGGGTGATTCATGTACACTATTAGAGCAAAAATTATTCTGATACTTTTGACACTACTAGAAACACAGGAACCTTTGGATAAATTGAGATTGTATTGTGAAGGCAAGTGTGTCACAAGAAAATAACATGTAAACTGAATCTTAGGGTCGAGTCTCATTTTGAGGACACTGAATTGTGTTCTGTATAGATTTTTGGAGTAGCAGCATGTTAACTAGTATTTAATTCCTGTTCAAAGTGAATGGAATTTGACCAAAACAAGTGCTGAAATAGCTGATGCAGTTTCTCATCATCCAGAAACTTGCACAAGTTTAACTTCAAAAGCTACTATCGTGGAAATAGCTCTGTAGCTGTTCAGCATGATTTCAGTTATACCTCTCAGTGTGGTTACTGAGAATGCCAGCTGGGAATCTGAAGGTAACTATGATGTCCCAGTACAATGAAAGTTGAGCCACTGCATTAGATCTGTATGACCTTTCACAGTAATCTAGATTGGAGGTGACAGAAAACCTGACAATTGATTTAAGACTCATGTTGGTAAGGAAAAATAATATGAGGTTTGCTGTGATTCCTGTCAATCTAAATACAGTGGGATCTGATGTTCTTGTTTGAAGGATTATGTTATTTTTCTAAACCTATTTGAAAGGGAAATAGGCATTTATACTTGGAAGACTAGGGATCCATTTGAATTTATGAGATTTCAGTATTTTAAGATTTAAATGAGAATTTAAAGTGTGTGCTTATCTTATGATATGAAATCTGTGGTTAAACTCAGAACATAATGTTTCTCCAGATGTTTACATACATGAGCCAAACTGAGAAGACGACTGTCAAATAATTTGATACCCAGCTTGGGAGAAAACCTTGGTTGAAATCTTTCCTGAGCTGTGAATCTTTAAAAGGAATGATCTTAAATGTATATTATTTTTCAAGAGAAGTCTGAAAAGACCTTGTAGTCTTACAAGGACATGCTTTATATACGCATATTAAATATGTCCTCTTAAACTTCCTAAGAAAGATGCATAAAGACAGACTGAGTTCTACTTTCGGTAGCGTGATTTATCCCCAGCAGAACTTGCTCAGTTCTCTACATTTTTTCTTGCGTTCAGAAAGTTATTCTTGTCAAAAGTACAGAAGCTTCCAAAGCTTCCTTTTCTTGTAAAGATGTGCCTGACCTTATCTTCTATAATAGGCTCTATTTTGGCTAACGGTCTATTTACATAGGAATGCAAGCATAATTAAATGCTGACAGCAAGAGGTCTATTTGGGTGGAAATTGAATGAATATCTTATAGCAATGCGGTTAACAAACCTTATAAAAATAAAAAAGAGAAGCTGTGCCCTCACACACTGGGCAGTGTTAGAGGAGGGTTATAATGTCCTGGAGTGGAGGTATGTAAACAAAGAGGTGGCAGTGTTAGGTCTGTGGTGAGGTAGACTTGACAGCAACATAAACAGCATAAAGAAGCCTTCTAAACAAAACCTCCAGCTGATCAGTGGAGCCGACCCACCACAGGCCTTCAGAGCTGCTGAGAAGGGGAGATGCATTTCTAGAGGATGCCTGTGTGTTCCCAGCAGGAGGGAAGGCAGGAAAGACGTGTTGCGAGGTAATGTTCAGTCATGGGGCTGCGAACAGGTGTGACCCCCAAAGGCAGGATGGACCTGGAAGCTGTAGAAGGCTGGCACATCAAAGGGCTGTTCTCAGCACTAGGTCTTTCGCTGCCCCAAATGTCAGAAAAGGAAGAAGCAGCCCCATTAAGAAGTTAATTTAGCAAAAGATTAGGCTTCCTCTGTCAGGTAAAACCAAAGCGAGTGAAATCCTGACCCCGCTGAAATGCATAAGGATGATACAGTTGGTTTCAGAGAATGGTAAAATACTGGATTATTGACTGCAAACTACCTATCCTTTTTGCTAAGTCTCTCTAGTGCAAGCAGTTTGTGTGGTTTGTGAGGGCACAGAGAGGGATGGATACCTCTCTGTCTGGCTTTCTCCGTTTCTAAATTCTCCCCTTGCCTTTTCTGTTTGAGCAAAAAACCTATTTGTGTTCTTGAAGTCACACACAGATGCCTAAGGGCAGTGCTGTGTGAAGGAAGTACTGATTTGTGCAGAGTTGTATCTCTTGCTAAGGAAGGAGAGTGGGCTCAGTTACCTTCTTTTTTTATGTCACTGGCCATGAAAGGTAACGCTGAGAACTAAGAGTGATATGAACTGTCCTGAACACATGCAGCTGTTGTGTTTGATTGTGCAGAGTGGTGGAAAAGCATGTCATATCTTCCCTTAAGAATGTGTTTATTGGTTGCAATGCTACATCTGAACCTAGCATTTTAAGCTAGTAAGCTTAAATAGGGAATATATATACTTTTATAGCAAATACTTAAATAGGTGGTTATTTTTGTTTTTGATCTCGTATACTTAGGCACTGTTGCCAGTGTTTTAAAATCTATCTGTATAAAGTTGGTCACTTACATCCATGTTTCAGCTGACAAAGAAGTCACATTTTCCAAAGTGAAAGAACTGAGAGGCTAAGAGACTTCTTGAAAAATAATTGTATGAGCATCAAGTGAGGTGTTGACATGATTGCACGCAGATAGATGTGAGCTCCTCTGCTGCAAAAGGAGTTGTCCAAATAGAAACCAGCTCAATTCCAGACTCCATTCCAGAAACTGCATAGGTGCATTGATGCAGTGCTGTGTTGAAGCTATTAAGACATGATTTTTGCCTATGCAGATATGTCTTTATAGAAGTGTCTTCATCTAACATCGAGGCCTACCTACGTTGAGATATCTGCACTGGAGAACCTAGCTTTGTCTCACATATCTAAAAATATGAATCTAAGTCCTGAATTAAGTGTGGTGCCCAGAGAAGTAAAATGCTGGCAAGTTTTCCAAGCACAGCTAAAACCTAAGGTGCTGTGGCTCAGCAGCAATAGCTTGTTACTGAGTGACGCTTGGGTCAAGAACAGAAGATGTAGAAACTGTTTTCAGAAAATTCTTAGCTTATGGTATTTAATGTTTCTTTCTAGCTGCAATTATACCTACTAACTGTTTAGTGAAGTATTTAATAGCATATTTTCTGTCTGTGCCTTTATTTAGATTATAGCTCCATGGATTAAATTTAGGAGATGATACAAGCTTGTCCTTTCTTTGTAGTTGACTGATAGCAGTAATTTGTCACTGTTTCCATCACAGGCCACATGATTAAGATCAGAGTCAAGAACTCAAATGTGCAGATCTCAGCCACTGGGACCACTGCTGCACACTGAGATAACCAAAAAAGGTAGAGACTGAAAGAAGACAGTGTAATTTGAAATTAATCAAGATGTAACAACTCCCTTTTGTAGGCTGTGGTTGGGAATTCTCAGCTGAGCTGAGTGTGCCAATGGCTGAATCACAGTTGCTGGCCTGTTCACTCTCTGACCTAACGCTGTGCTCTTCTCACAGCTGCCGAGTTGCTGATAAATCCTCTGCAGCCTCAAACCTTGGGTTGCCTGAGGTTAACAGACCACTGACAGTTTGCACCAGTTGAAGATCTGTCCCTGGGTGTCTGAACCTTATGGGGAGCGTTCTTTTCTAATGAGCAAGATGGTCAGGGGAACTGCAGGGACTGTGATCTGAGGATACTGGGGTGAGATCTCTGCTGCAGCCTGATGGAGAACGGCAGCCAAGACGCAAATGCTAGTTCCTTTGGTAGCAGCTTGCACATTTCCTGACTGCCGTGTTGCCCATGTAACTTGAAAAGAATTTTGAATGAATCCATGGCAGAGTAAACTAGTTAATGAGATCATGGGAGAAGCTTTTTTTTCGTTGATGACCAACCCTTGTCTTGTCTGGTGGTTGGATTACACGACAGCCACAAGTAGTGAAATAGCTTATCATCGCCATCATTTTTCTGAATCCCAGGCTCTCGTTTCCATGGGCCAGTGAAGTGCAAAGGCCTCACTGCAGTTCAGAGGAAGAACAGACAGGCTGAAAGGAAACCACTGTTTCTACCTCCTGGCTTGGGCTTTTGCAGTGTTTCTGAAAACATTTTAAGCTCTCTGTAGAGTATTTCAGTTAATCCTGAGAGAGCAATAATAAAGCTCTAGGAAAAGTATGCAAAGGAAAAGATAGGACGTTTTCAGTCAGGTTGGCTGTGCTTGGTAGGAAGATCTGCTTCTGATTAACATGCCAAGAGAGTACTTAGGTTGAAAGAGAATTTTACTAGACACTTTTAAAGGAAACTGTTTAGAAAAATGTCATGTATTGACCTTTGAGAAAGATCTGCAGAATCAGTATTTCCTTCCAGTTCACTCTGAGGTTTCCACCTTTCTTCTCTGTCATGCACTCAATAGCAATAATAATAATAGCAATACTTTCAATGCCGCAACACTCTCTACTTCAAAGCACTTCACAAACACTGGACTAGATTCAGTCTGGTCTTCTATGGATATAAACTTTGTGTGAAATCCTGGCTCCATTATAGTGAATGGCAAATTTCCCACTGACTTTAGCGGGGTTGTGATTTCACTCGCTCCTTGTCAAAGAATTTGGGCAAAGCAAACCTTCTGAAAGAGGTGAATGTGATAGCTGAAAGGAGACGAAACCTCTTGTCATTGCAGGGGGAACACATAAATTCTCCAAATGGAGGACGGGAACATCCAGATTGTAGGGGAACAACAGAGGGAAGAAAGCCTAACCTATTCATCTCCCAGTGTGCTTCCCTTTCCTGTTTCTTTTCTCCTAGGTAAAGCCTTAGGTCGATTCTCTGCTTTTGTTGTGCCCTCAAATTTGTAAGTCCCTCACATTTGTATAAATACGACTTAGGAGAAGTAACTGCTAGACCCACTAGCTTGGTTGATTGGTTGATAACCTTAGTTTTCCAGTATTTTTGCTTAGCATTGTCATTTGCAGTTGTTCACATCAGGACAGGAGGGTTTATGTCCCTTTACGCAGAGGCAAATCAGTCAAGAGTCAGACCCTTGCTCATTTGCAAACGGTCAAATGTGTTTTACTGTTTAACACTTAAAACACTGCAAGTATCTTGGGCATTTTTAGTCCTGTTATACCATCGCTGATTGAAGACAGCCTTTAAAGTCTTTTTGCGCCAAAAAAGATATTGTATATTTCACTGAAGTATATTTAGAGATTGCAAAATGTTAAGTGCTTAATTTGTATGAATAAACACTGCTTTTAGTGATTCATGATCCCAAAGAAATTACTAACCATATACAAGGCTGACGAGAAGAGCATAGCACTGAACATCAAAACTGAACAATGAGGAAGATATTAAGAAACACAAATTGCTTTAAAAATGAATTGAAACACTGAGTGATGTCAGCCAAGCTATAGTCACTCCTTCTGATCTGGGCTCTGTACCTGAAATCTTTATTCAAGGTAGAACTTGTATCATGTTGCCGTCTGACTTTGCTTTTAACTGATCCAACTGAGCCTTTCTATGCTTCTGGGTTTATAAACCCCATCTGTCCAACAGTGTCAGTTACCTGAGCTGCTCTCTTTCTCAGCTTCCAGTTGGTACCTCCTGAACATGTCAAAGAGCAGTCCTGACATCTTGGGCTTGTTTTTTTTTCTGCTCTTCCCTGTGTGTATCTTATTACATGGAAGTATGCTGAGAGGTAGTTTGCTGTGTGAAAATGTGATGAAAACTGAAGGAGGACTTCAGGTTTTGGCCACAGTTCTTCTATCTTTTTGCTATGTATGAAGCTTTACGGCACAGCCAGAAAGGAATGTGGAAACAGCTGAGAAGTAAGCTGCTCTTCTCCTCCTCAGGTCTAAATTCATCATTTCTCTGCGTATTTTGGAAAAGCTACTTTCCAAATTTGAGCTTCACAGACGTTACTGTGGCCTTGTATTTGCCTTCTGTGCCTCATCACTAGGAGCAGCTGAACTAGTTTAAATTCTGAACAGCAATGAGAAATTCACCAGAGACAATAAATCATAGACATCATGAACTTCTGACTAGTGTGAAGTCATTCAGAAATATATTTCCCAGCAGATCTCTGCAGTCTGTGGTATTCCCATCAGATGATTAATCCTCTGTCAGGGTGCAAAATGTATTGTAATACAGAAAGAGAAGGAACAAGATTGCTTATGTTTCCAAAGTCTTTGGGTGATAGAAATAGATTGCAATCAGTTGCAATATCTTGCATTGCATGCCTTGTAAAAATTTTAAATTGTGACTGAGGTGATAAAATACTCTGAAGTATAGATGTGTGAACAAATGTAGATGACTGTAGGTGTAAAGAATAAAAATTAAACCCAGAGCATAGCTTTTCTAACTGTCTTAAAATAAATATTTTTAGATAGTTCTAAGCTTTTTCAGGTTTTATTATTTTTTTTTTTTTTAGGCTGGTAAAGTATCCCTGTTGTGTAAGAGGGAGGCATAATGTTTGAAATTGTCTGTTACAGTGATGACTGTCATGTTGCTCTCTGAGCTCGCTTGATCTCATAGGAAAACTTGGCAGCGTTGGACATTATCAGATGCCCAAAGGTTATGAGTTTATGGGGAAAAGTGGAGAGGAGCACAGGTGTATAAACCCAGGAGAAGAGAAAAACTCAGTGAACAGAAATTATGAATAAATACAGGAAAGAAGAGTGGTTTGATGGTGTTGGGACTAAAGCTGCAGTTTTTTCTGTTGCAGAGCTTGAATAAATTTTGACTGAAATTGGGAATCTAAAAGAAAAGTGTGAATCCCCTTGAACACCTTTCCCCTGAACAACTCTAAGTGTTGGGGTGACTGCCCTTTGACCTGACTGGCACTGTCCGAATGGGCAGGGAGGTGGAGGGAATGAAGTTCAGAATTGCTTATACATTAGGGAAGGATGCTGATCAGAACACTGTGTGTCTCAAAGAAGCAGGGAACAGAAGGTAATGAGCTTTTGGCTTCAGTCCTTATCACTTCATGAATGGTTAAAAGAAAGAGAGTGGCATGCAGTCAGAGCTGAAATTTCATTAAAGATATTGAACAGATGGGGTGGCTCTCATTTACACCTGTGCAAATTTGGATTTGGTCCATGAAGTCTGACTGTACACTGGTGGAACTGAGCTTGGTGTCTCGTGCGTGGTGACTGAGTTTGGCAGAGTGGCGGGTGAGCTGCTATCAGGAAATGGGGTATGTGTTCCTCTCCTCAGATCTGTACGCTAAGTGCTAGGCCTGGCCTGACAGATGTTACAGTGCCTCTGAGTAAGCAGGGAAATTATATACAAAAGTTTCCTATTACGGCTGGAATAAACAATTTCTTAACTTTTGTGTATGCTTGTCTTTCAGGGAGGAACAGTGCTCTCACTCTGTAATACCGCTGATTGATTGCCACAGTGTTATGGATCCCAGCTAGTCTGGAGCCCGCGAGAAACTCCTATTCATACTACTACACTGACTTCTCAAAAAAAGTTTAAGTGCTTCATAAGCATAAATTAATTCAGCCAAGCAGCGTTCCTGTGATGTGGGAAAATCTGTGATGCCTAGCTGACACCACTTGCTTAGTTTTGCAAACTGAATCAGTGATGCAGATAAGAACCAAACTCTGGATCCCTAATTCTGACCCCCTTGCTTTGTACACAGTAAATGCAGACAAGGCAAACTCCCAATACTTAACAGAACAAGTGTTTGGATTGCAGCTAGTGCACCTTTGCGTAATAGTGCAAAAGCAATTTCTTTTATGAATTCCTCCTACCCCTGCAAAAAAATAGCTTTAATGAGGGGGAAAGGCTCTAAAAACTGGCTCTTGTAGATGTAGCACAGACCCCTTTCTGCTCTTAAGTTTTTTTCCCGATGACAGTGGGTGGTTTTACTTAATATTGAGAGTCTGGGTTCTGACTTAGGTGGCTAGGTTAGCTGCCTAGTCTTTAGATTTGGTTCCCTCTGGAGTCAACAGACAGGTATGTATCTAAGAGGTTCTTCCAGAGGGTGATTCAGAGTAGTAGTCAGGTGCTCAGACTTGAGGTGACTTGAGTGCCTAAACTCTTGTTCCCTGATTGCAATAGGTGGAGCTGGGATTCATCTGACAATAAAGTATACAAGAAGTGAAATACATACGACAGAGAAAGGACCAGGAGATGTTTATCCCTATGATATGTTTGTGCATCTATGACAGCTCTAGGCGGTAGGAATAAATGTATAGTGGAGATACCTGTGTTACAGTCAACCTTCTGGTTCAATTTCCTGCACTGAGCACGATTCAGAAAGTATACGTTAGTTTTTGAGGGGTGATTAAAATTGTCAGTTTTGCATTAAAAATGGAGCAACCTGTTGTTGCTGTTTGCCCCCCCTGCCCCTTACATAAAAACTGCCGCCAGACAGTAAATTTGCCAGTCAGGGAGGCTAAATGCGTGTGAACATTATTGGAGCTATCTTGAATATCTTTTCTAAAGACAAGACAATGACATTTCTCTGTACACAAAGAACTGTCAAATTGAATAACAGGTACAGTGAAAGCACTTCTTTCCCAAACTATTCAAATGAGCATCACCTTAAATAAACACAACCTGGCTAAGGGTTACATGAAAGATTTGTCATAGCAAGAAGTAATATTTGAATGATAATATCTCTTAATTTATTCATTATTTAAAGTTACTCTTTTAAATAGACCTAGAGGAGTCTTTCCCAGGTAACCCCTGAGATAAAGTTATCAGACTCTGGCTCTCATCTTCACTGCATCCTGCTGTAAATAATGCCTTTGCACATGGTATCTCCTACCAGTGGTGATTGCAGTAACTCTTTGGCTCCCAGCAGAAGTAGTTGGGGGTGTGGTAAAGCCAGGATGCAGCGAACATGATTCATACAAAAAACCTCAGACCTTGGACTGGTTATAAGGGATTCCCACGTTTATTATGTGGGAAAGTGTTGAACATATTGTATAAATTATACAATGAAGCTGAAAGATTGGGATTTCCCTGTGTTAGTCAGTTGGTTACTACACGGGATTTAGACCGTCATTAGAAGAAAATAAAAATCTTTTTTATTATAGACAGCAAGACATCATTCAGAACACTTTTTAATTAAGAGAGTCCCAGAGAAATTAGACAGTGATGCAGAAATTGGTGCAACAACTGATTTGGTTTTGCAAATAACCACAACTTCTACAATGAAATGGCTTGATACTTTTTTCTTTTGCTTGAAAGCAGGGTCTCTCTAGCAATTCAGTTGTATTGACAGAAGACATGACCTTTTTTTTGTGGTATTCAAGGCATTTATGTCATCTGGCTGAGGCTACTTTACTCATCTGTTCAGGTGCAGTTTGGAGCAGCCCAGATTCCTCATATGGCCGATCTAGAGAATGCAGGCATGATTCAGAGAATTCAAGCTGAATGCCTAAAGGAGTTTGAAGGAGATGGTGTGAATACCACCTGTGTTTCTGCTCTGAACCTCATTTTTCAGTAATTTGTAGTTTTACTGTAAAATTTCTCTTGGAGCTCAAACTTTGCACACATGAAGTCAAAGAGACTTGTAGCAGCCACCAATTTGTAACAGCTGAGGATCTGGCCCAGGAACTGTAATTTTGTTTTTAATAGCTATTTGGAAGAGTTTATTTTACAACTTGTTCTAATATGTACATTCCCAGTAGACTGCTCAGGTAATTATTTGGGCTGCAGTTCAAATATTCCACAGTTTCAAATATACTTGCAGAAAAATCTATTTTTCTATGTATGGACGGTATAGAGCAGTCACTTCTTTGGCATGTGTAGCTATTCCTTTGCAAACAAAACCAAGGTTTTAGGTGTGCAAATGAGTGAACATGCAAATATTTTCAGTGTGTACTTAGGGATATATTTGGAAATTCATACCTTTAAACAGCAAAAATTTTGTACATGGCAACACATTGGATTATACAGAATAAAAAATGAAGAAGTCATCATGAAAAAGAAGCATGACATTGGAGAAAGGCCTTATATGCCATCTTGAGTGCTGCTGACTTTCTCATTGGCATATATAAAAGATATTACTTTTCCACCCGAGGCTTTCTTTTATGTTCACAGGTCAGTAGGGGTTAGTTTAAATTCCTATGCTATATATATCTATATATTTATATTATGTATCTCCCTGATTAATAAAAAATTAAAGATCTCTGAGCCACAGCAAATTAAAATGATATTTTAAACAAGGTGTTCAAGGCTGATAATTTAGTGCTTGAAAGATCTTCCTCACATAAATGTGAAGCTATTCTGAACTGGGCACAGTGGATGCATAGGACAGCTTCATAAATTAATTTTCCCAGGTTAGAGTCTTGACAAACTGCCTCCATTTGTATTGTGAAATGTACTTGCTGGGTGTATTTCTCAGCCCTGCTCCTGATTTCCCATGGAACCCTGCCCTTTATATTAGAGGTGAATAATTAGATCACTGGATTTAATGTTATTATGCAGCTTGCCAAGGTTTGGTACGCTATCACTTGCTAGAAGGTGTTCTCGGTCACCCCAACGATTCTAAGGCAGGACCGAGTCTTTATTTTCCCTTGGGAATCAACCTCAGGGTGGCGTCACTCCGTCAATGCATGACTTTTCTTTCAGGGTTTAACAAGCCTCACCAAAGGCTAAATAGTGTATTGTAAAACCAGACCTGCAAAGTCTCACACACCTAACAAATGAGTCCCACTCCTTTTTGCTTAAGGAAAAATTAAAACAAAGCAAACAAAAAAAAAGAAAGTTCTTGCCTAAAGGGATTTCTCAGTGCTATGAGGAAAAAAATCAAGTCAAACAAATCATCTTTCTCATACCCAGAGACTCAGTGACATTATCTTTTGCATGACACCATACCTGGGCTTTGGTGGTAGTGATTAAATGGGATTCAGCAGGCTAAGCCCCATCTGAGAAGTTCTGCATTTACAGGAAAGGACTTTGTGAAGGATGGGTTCTTTGGCTTGGTAGCAGTTTCAAAAAACTGAATAAAAAGGGGTCGGACAAGATTTTGAGTAAGATTTTTTACTATTTGAGAAATAACTTCAAGAGAATTTAAAAATAAAGTTTTCTTTAGTCCAGGGGTCAAAATGCTTCACATTGAAATGTTGTGAACGTGATTAAATAGTTAAATTGTATTGATACTTAAAATGCTTTAAAATAGCTTTATTTTCCCTCTACACAAAATAATTAGGTAAAATGGCTGCATGTTACATGGCATGTTTCAACACCTCTATCCTGAAAAGGGACTGTAGCTGGAAATTTTGTCTAACTCCAGTTAGAATGACCTGAATTTAATACTATCTCAGAGGGCAAGTTGAGAATAGATTTTTTGTACATTTTGTGCTTTTACATGCTACAGGGCACATAAGAGTACTCTTGAGAGCAGATTAAACTGGCACTGAAGAAATTCACTGTAATATCAGGAGCATCTTTGAAGTGAATAGCTGCTGCAAGTTACAATATCAGTGCTTTGTCTTTATTCCACCTGCACATTCATTTAATCTAAATATACTATAATGAATATCCTCCTAACCTGAAATACTTAACCTCTAAGAACTCTTTGTAGATTACCTTTTCATTTCACACACACAAACTTTCTCTCTAATTGGGCCATCCCCTCTGCTCCCATACCCCCTACAACCTACATAGGGGCATCCACTTTTAAATAATAAGACACATAATTAGCCATTAATACACTGAGGGTTAATGAGTAGGTATAATCTTATTAACCTAATGGAAGTTACAGGTGTAACTTGTAAGCAGCCCTAGGCTGCCAAAGAGTGCAAAGGAGTTATTGCTATCTTTAAATAAAAGTTAAATAAACATGATTCATATCTCATTTTTCTTCATGTAACTTGGCATTCCAGAAAGTTTTATGATTTTGGCTGAGATGATTATTTGCTGCAAGCAAAAGGCTAGGAGGTTTGTCCTATCTGAAATTTCTAGCAAAACTGGTGGTGTTGGTAGACTTTTCCTATGAGACCTACAGATAGTAAGGTTTCCTTCAGATATTGTAACTTTTTTTGGTTTTGTTTTGTTTTTTTTTTTTTTCCCAATAAATCAATTGCAGAATAAAATTTGGAAAAATATCTATACAATTCTAATTCAAGATCATAGGGAAAATTCTTACTGTGTTTTAGTGCACTAGCAAATTTAGGCAAATGTGACCTTCTGTGAAATGTTGTGTTGTGCTCTCATCATCTATATTGTACATAGTATTGTACTTAGTTGCTATCATCTCAGGGACTACTTGTCTGTACCCCGATTTGGTTTGGAGACAGCACTTTCTGTAGCTTTACAATGCAATTATTTATGTCCACAAATATAAGTGTTAATAAAAAGCTTTTCATTTGTAATTGCAATTAGCTACGAACTTCTAAATGAGAGTGACCTCAGACACAAACACTACACATACAAGGTACTTATTCTTCATATTTGAGACATATTTTTTTATAACTTTTCATGTTTGCTTTAAAAAAAAAATTCTTTGCAAGTAATTTGATCGCATTCATTGACCAGAATATTTCCCCGTGATAGCCAAAGGCACAGTATGTTTAAATGTTCATTAACTTCCATTAATTAATTAAATAAATTTCATTAGCATATTATTGAGTGAGGGGTTTGCATTATATTACAAAAGGATGCTTAGTCCTATACTTCTTTTCTTAGAATGCCTCAGAGCTTGTTTTTTATTCTTGTTAAATGCTACTTCATCGGCAATTATAATTTTTATCACGAAAGTGCTGTGCTTTTACCAGATTTTTCAATAGCATCTCACTTTTCTGAAGAAGCAGTGCATAATGTAGCGTGCTAGACCTTTGATGTTCTCTGGAAAATGAATAGTGACTGCAGGGCAACTCCATCTAGCTATGGGTTACTCAGGTCTCGTGGGAGAAAAGTTAAGTCCTGTTCTGTCTGCTGCCAGCTGGGAACTTGCTGCTTCCCTCCGTCTGCCTTCTCAGCGTGTTTCACCTGCCCCCTTGCCAATCCCTGCCTCTTCAGAGAGGCCGTGGAGCAGCAGGTAGGAGGTGGAGCAGCACAGCAGTGAGTGGAGCTGGAGGTTTGCTGGCAGGGCTCTCTGAGTTGCTCTGAGCACTGAAGCTGGCAAAGGGTGAGGGTGAAGCAGGTGAAAGGGTGTAGCCACTTAAAAAAAAAAATGGGACGGGTGGAGAACAGGAGTGGGAAAAGGGGTGAAGGCAATTTATCAGGGATGGTTAGAGAGATGGTATTCACAAGTATATTCTTCTGCCTTTGAGCTTAATTGCTCAATGATAAAGACACCTATCCTTGATTTCCTTAGAGCTGTCTGACAATCCCAGCTAAAGATTGCCAGGGATTTCTGCTAAGACTGGCTCCTCTTTCTCAAACCTCCTTTGCTATGTATTGTGTTTTGTGTTCAAATGTCACTGTGTGTAGGCACAGCAAAGTGACACGGCACTTTTCTGTCCCTGTCGCTGATTTTTTTGCGAATGTACATATAAATCTATTGCCTAGTGTAATACATAATTGATATACCTAGTTCATGACTAAAGAAGCAGAAGATTTAAAAGCTGTATTTTCAAATGGGACCTTAATATCTGAAGAGCTAGATTTCCAGTCAAATTCAGGAGACATGGAGAGCTCTCAGGTACAGTGCTGTCAATTGGTGTTTTCCAATGAAGGCATGAACATAAGACCGGAGGAGACCTCTAGTGCACCACTCCTCTGCAGTCAACTGTGCCACAGAGCATTTTCATCAACCAACCTAGCTCCATCTAAAAGTTATGATAGAAGTTTTTCTTTTCCTATTGAAAGATTGTACCTGAACTTTCCTCCTATAATTCTCACAACATATTGACTTCAGTGGCATGATAGCTTTTCTTCTGTGTTATCATCTTCAGAGGGGATATGCACCTGCAGCTTTAATTGATGACATTTTCAATGGGCTTGTTCCCAAAGTTGACAAAATCAAAATCAAATCTCCCCATGTTCATTATCAATATTTTCAACTCAAAACTGTCCAGATCAGGAATGAACCCATGTTAGAATTTGTATTGCATTACTGACATCTTCAATGCCTTGATACAGATTCAAACCCCTTAAGATTATAGTCTTAAAATTGAGAGGTATCATGCGTATGTAATTTTGACCAGTAAGAACCTATGCTGTTGACATTATCATTCAGTAAAATGTGCTGAGTTGAGGGAGATGAATGCATTGTGCAATGCATGAGAATTATCTCTTACTAATTAATCCCTCTTTGTTTGTAATCTCATGAGAAATATTTTTTCAGGTATGGCTGGAAGGAGCATATGGGTGCATCCTTAAGGCTGCCTTAGTATTTTATCTAGTCTCTCTTTTTCTTTAGTTTAAGGCCTTGAACCAAATTTTCCAGATACATTTTTTTTTTTGGGTCTGTAATCTTAAATCATTGTAACCTAAAACCTGTGTGAATATTAAACAGAAATCCCCTTCTAGCTAAAAATAGGGCTAATTAACTTCCATAGTTAGAAGCCTAGTTTGCCTCCCTTGGCTTTCTTCCTCCATTTGTGCTGGTTTTGCAGTCTCAGCAGATTTATGTACTGCCTCAGGTTCAGCTTAGACTTTTTCTAGCTTTGTTTTTTATTGGATTTGTTGTTTAATGTTAACAGCTGTACAAATGAGCTATTATTAGGTTCTGATCATGAAAATAACTTGATGCAGGTAAGTAATTTCTATGCATTAGTGTTTACAGAGTCAGATCTCTGCAACTATTAAACTCAGCTAGAACCATCAGGACAGAGAATACCCATTAATTTCTCTCAATTAAAAGGCTGGATTTTCATTTTCTTTGAGGATCATTTGCATATTCATAAACAAGGTATAAAAGGAAAATAAAATCTTTAGTGTATCATACTACTGCTTTATTACTACTACCATAATAAAGATTAAATTTAAAATTTATTCTTGTCTGCAAGCTTCAGTCAAAAGCAACTTGATCAACACTCCCTTTTTACAACAACTTTTCTTAACCATCATCTTACTATTTTTTTAAACCTAGCTATATCTTTGATAAATGGTATGGTACAAGAGACAGACAGGACTGTCTCTAAAAGCGATCTAACTGTATTTCTTGCTCAGAGGTTTTTCCCTGAGGAGTTTCCTCAAAATCAGGATTTGGCGTAGCAAGTTCCTTCTTATCTGACGGGAGCTGAGCATCTCAGTCCTTTCCCAGAGACAGACAGCTCTTCAAGGAGCTGGTCAGCAAGCAGAATAGTTATCTCAGGACCCAGAATGGGATCACCAAAATGAGCATCACTTCATTTTATTTTATTGTCAAACGACCCAGTAAAAGTTTGCCCTAGTTTTCCCACAAGAAAATTACTAGTTTTCTCCTCAGTCTTTATTAGATCTCATTATAGATGCAAAAGAGTGTAGTGTCAAACTGCTGACTTTTTTCTTAGTTTGCAAAATGGACAGTGGTTGGGTGGGATGGAACTGATTAATAAAAAGAACTCTGGAAGAGAGAATTTAGTTAAGACCAATATGCAAAACAATAAAAAGAAGTATTATAACTTGTTTTCATTGGTTATAGACCTGCTTTTCTCTGAGACTGTCAGAGCTGTTAATCTGAGTGTCTTTCAACAACTCTATGAGATATTAATTTGCTTTTACTATTATGTTTACTGAAACAAGGTAGAGGGAAACCAAGCCTCCTGTTTTCAAAATGGCCTCTAATTTTGGTTCACACAATTTCAGTTCCCTAGCTTCAGACATATAAGGCTTGATTATCAGTACTACTGAATAAAGCCTACCTAAAATATGGGAAAGAGGAGGGGAAATTACAGAACTTTGCAACATATTTTTTCTGTCCCTCACTCCAAAAAATAAATCATTAAAATTGGCATGTGAAGTCTAATTTCTACTCTTTCCATCTCTCCAACAATATTTTAGCGTATTAAGTTTAGTATAGTATGTTCAGTCTCCCTAATTTTTAAGTTTTTCTGGTGGATATTTCTTACATTGATTTTGGGAAAACTTGGCTGTGGACTCTTTTTCCATCCAAAATAATCATTTGCAACAAACCTTTCTTCTAGCGTAATATGTATAGTATTTTTGGGAACGTTAGCAGTTTCTCTCTGAACAATAGGAAGACTGTGTCTCAGAAAACTCTGGAAAGGATTTAGAGGTCAAAGAAGACAAGTCACTCAACATGAGTTCCCAGTGAGATGTTCTGGGAAAAGACTGATGTGGTCCTTTGATATATAAGAAGGGGAGTTGTGAGTAGCATAAGGAGGTGTTTTTACCTCTATCTGACACTGGGGAGATTAGCACTGAAAATGCTGCATACTGTTCCTGTCTCTTAGCAATGTTGTTGTAACTATGGTGGTCTAAGGGTACAAGGAAGATTTGTAGAAAGAGATGCATTTTTCTTTATTGGACCAGCTAACATACTTGGAAAAATATGGAAAAACAGTTGACTGTATGGGCCCTTCTTCACGTATGACATCTGCATTAGGAAAAATTGGCAATAGCGCAGAAAAGAGAAATAAAAATTATTCCAACCTGGGAAAAAATACAATAGACTAAGAAAGAGAAGTAACTCAAGGTGTTCATTATATTAAAAAGAATACTGAGTGCATTAATGTCTTCAGTACAGAGACAATTCTGGGTGATAGTAGGCACTCTGATTCCGAGATGAAAGCCATACTGAGGAGGAAAAGAAAGACATGGTGAGGAAGAGAGCAACATATGCAAATAAATAAGAAATAAGGCACAATTTTTTAGAAAAAGAAGATGCAAGTAATCATGCTGTGTGTATGTGTGCGTGTATGTACATGCACAGGTGCCTCAAATAACTTTTGAACTTGTTTCTCTGCAGCCACACTTGGCAGGGGGGAGGGATGGTCTGAAAAGCAATTATGTGTCGACAGGTTTCATGGAAGTACGTGGTCAAGAATAGGTGAAATCTCTCTTAGAAGAGTCCTGACAGAGACCTGTAATTGTCTGAGGTACCGTCAGAGCTATAATGTGACTTGAAGATCCACAAGGAGTTGGGGAAAAGACCTTAAAAGTGTTCCATATATGGGAAGAAACTTTAATCAGAGCTCACAGCTTGTTAGGCATCGAAGTCAATCAACCATGAAACACGAATCCATAGGGGACTAAGCTTTATTAGTCCCAAGCCTACATTAGTTGTGTAATACTTAGGGTGATTAGCTGTTGGGATAAACTTCCAAGGGAGAAGTGGGTTTGCCGTCTTTTGAAGTCTTTGGATGTCTTTTTTGGAAGACAGTGAAACACAAGTAATTGGGTTAACAACAGGAGTAAGTGAATGCAATTGTATGGCCTTTATAATAGAGAAGGGGAGGCCAGATCATCTAATGATTTCTTCTGGCCATAAAAAGCTATGAATCCATGAATTATAAATGCAAAGCACCTCAGACGAGCCTTGTGAGGAATTGGCATGATGTGATCCAGCTAATTAACTATATAGCTACTGCCAAACATTTGTGTATGTCCAGGTGAAAGCACCCCAGCTTAGCTACTGCGTTAACGTGCTCTGCTCTAACATCTTTCATTGTTGTCAGTGGAATGTTAATAGGTGGCGGCAGCACAACAGGGGTGAGGACGGACAACTGGGAAAAGTTTAAGATAATGTCATCAGAACTGAGTGCTGTCACAGTATAATGGTCTCCTGCTGGTACCTAAATGCAGAGGAACTCACGGAAAATTAAACATCAAGGCATGTTCATTTGCGAAGCTGGAGATACGGATCCTATGGCAATCTCCTCTTACAATGGGCTGATTTCTGCTTTACTAAATGGATGTGGAAGCAGTGGACCAATATTTGCAATTTTTTTTGCTACATGGCCAGAAGCCAGGTGTACTTTATTGTGTACTGCATTTAGACGGAGGAACATTTATCTACTAAATTAAAGATTAAAAAGTGTAGATTCAGAATGGTTTCTGATTCTGCTGTTAATTCTGCTCCTGCTTATGATCTGCTCTAGCTCCTGGGTCAGGGGCACTTTCGATGTCAGCTGCAGAACAGGCATTTTAATTTGAAAGTACCTCACAGTTTGGATATGGTAGGAACATTCCCCCAACCATCTACTACCACTTACTCAATAAATAGCTTATTAAGATGCAGTATCTCAGTTTGCGTTGTGTGTCCTTACATAACATATACTGCATTGCAGGCCCAGGTATTACGCCAAAAGTTTAATGAAAATAAACCTGCAGTGTCTGTGTAGACTTTAAAGGCAGAAAGACAAGGCCCTGAATTTCCCCTTCTGTATAGAAAAGACCTAGTACTTTATTGTGAGAATTCATTAGGACATGCTTAAAGATTATAGAGAGAAAGGCAAGATTTGTATATATTCATATGATTCCAGCACCTAGTACTGCAAGAAAAATACTGATTATTGTAAAACCCGAGCAAGGGACAACCATGAGTTGGCAAGGCTGCTTCACAATTAATAATGTCTGACAGGTCCAGTAACTAGCAACAGCTACTTGTTATTCTTTTGTTAGCTATGAAACCATGTTACATTTGGATTTGGTTTTCATAAATATCTAAGCTTGTGGGTATCTGGATCTAGCATTTTGGCTTGGATTCAATTATAATTTGGATGTTATCTGACTAGCTGAAGCCTTTTTAATCTGTATCATTTAATATAGGGCAGCCACCTAGCATAAATACTGCTGTGTGACTGCTGACGTTTTGGTAAAGCATTTTTAACCCCTAAATATTTTTCAATACTTGCCTGTACTCATCCTTTAATAGGTTCACTTTAAGCCAGCAATTTCACCAAACTTTTTGAGGAGATTTTCAGAGGAAAACATGTCTCTTTTAATAGATTTTTTACTTCCTTTTAATCAAAAATGAATGATTTAACAAATTTGTCACATGTATGATCACTTCTGAGAGGTAATGCAGGATTAATTTCTTTGATGTATATTTCTTCTGTCTTTCCATAAATTTTAGCATATTTGCTACACTGATGAGGATGCTAGATTGGTGAGAGTATAACTTCATGCTTTCACATTTCCTAGGTGATATTTGTTGTCTTTTTGTTCTTTTTTTTTAATTTTTTTTTTTATTTTGGAAAAGTTTGATGGAACAGTAGTCTTTCAGTGTGACACATCGTATGTAATCTTTCACTATTGTCCTTTGTCCTGTAACAGCTGACAGAGAGAGTACCTGCACAGCACATGATGTTTTCCAGACACCAGAGAAAGCCTGATGTTATTTCTTAAGAATGCAGCAGCTACACTACAAACTGGAACACCACCACTCTAAATCTAATTCTTCCAGTGGTCTCCCACCTGCCTTGCTGCAGAAACAGTTGCCCTTGTTGACTGCAATGAAGATACTTTTTAAATTGGCGCTTAATAGCTGTAGCTTCTCCACTTGTATGAGTGCCGAGAATAGAAAATGCAGTCCTCAGAATGCAGAGGGATCGTTTAGGAAAATGCTGGGCTGATAGTGCTAATTACATGTGCAGAAAGATCAGAGTGCTGGAGATGAGCCTGACTCTGCAGAGGTGTGCTCATTCATAAACATGAGAGCCACGTTTTGCATCGTGCATATAGTATTTCATATCGGAGGCAATGGGAATCATTCTGTTACGTTATCCTGTCAGATCTAGCACATTGAACAGGGCAGGACTGGCGTGGTATCAGAGGCTAAGGGTTCTTGGAAAACAAAATGTTACAAGAAGTGCTTTCAGTACAAATCTCTCAGGTCTGATAGGTGAATTTATCAGATTTCCTGTACTTCCTCCTTTTCTCCTATCCTGTATTACTGTCATGCCATATCAAAATATAGACATCGAGATGAAATCATCATTATGTCTGTACCAGCCCTCCTGATCTGATATTGCATGGATGAAAGAGCTTAAAATGGTACCATTAGAGCTTCCAAATTCTGGATGAATATTGTACTGAGCTCTTGACCATGTATTTCTTTAAGTATAGGGATATTAAGGCTTTTTTTCCTGGCAGAACTCCTCTTTGAACAATTCTATTTGCCCATCTAAAATTCCCCCTGTCATTTCATTTGTAAAAAGGATCCCATTTCACTTTATCCCCTGATACACTACTTACTGTGTTCTTTCTTTGCATTTTGGTGGTGGTGGAATAATTCTAAGACAGAAATGTCCTTTAAGAGACACTTGCAGGAAAGCACTTTGAGTATTTTGAGGTTTATTCTTATAAAAGCTTCCCTCCCCTGTTTTGATTGTGTGCTTAAGTACCTTTGACTTCAGGAGGATGGGGGCATGTATCTAAAGCTAAAATATGTTAACTGCTCTCCCGAGTATTGATGTGTTCCTAGTGCAGGACCTAAGCTTATAAATTGCAGTGGAATTCTTAGAGATGAAAGAAATGTTTTTCATGTTTCATTTTATCTTCTCCTTTAGGATAAAAGCCACGCTACTGAATAATAAGTAATAATAATATAGAAATCCATTAATTTATTTGGGTATGTTAGGGCATATGAGCTCCAACAAAACAAAAAGATCAATGAGAATTTGGAAATGATGTGGAAAATATATCAGAGATAGGTTTGTATTATATTTAGCTGGCCTACCATGCTGGGAAAATTACATACATTTTGGAAGTGCTATTACATATATTTTCAAAATGCTTATTTAAATCAGCCTCTACAAAAAAAAAAAAAATTAAAAAAAAAATTAAAAAGTCCTGAAATCCTTCAAGCAAAACCTTTGAAATTGGTCAAATGGTTCTCACCGCCCCCATCAATAAAGCAGTGTTCTGGCTCTGCTTTTAGCAGACAAAGTGCAGGAAGTTTAGAGCAGGAGCTGTGAGCGAAGGCCCTGTGACATGGCGAGGTGTTGCAGCTGATCCATATCAGGCACCGCCACAAGGCCAGCGCCTGCACGTCCTGCGCCAGCGCCCTATTAGCCGGGTAGAAGGTGGAGGGGCAAGCTGCAAATGACGATCCGTCCTCGTTCCCGGGCATTTTGGCTTTCTGCATCTCTTAAGGCCTTACCAGTGAGCAGATGGGGCAGTGCCCCAGAGCGGAGGGGCAGGCGGCGGCGGTGGGAACATGGCAGCAGAAGCCCCGCTGCACCACGCCATGGCGGCGGCTCCTGGGGCAGGACGACAGGGAGCTGAAAGCATTTAATAGCCCTGTGCTAGAGAGCAACATCATTACGGCAGGGTTGCAAAAATAAATACGAGAACTTAACCCAAATTACCTCATAAAATGGAAGAAAACAGAGCACTTGGTTTGCCCCGTTTGAAGTACTGGAGGAAGCCCGAGGGCCTGGCTCTTCCCTCACACACACGGGGGCTGCTGGAGCCAGCGGTGTTAGGCCGATTTAAAGGTGATGTGAGACCAAACAGGGCTTTTAATGCGAGGGGACATGACTGGGTTTAATTAATCTCGGGTGCAACTGCAGGGATTGAAAGGGGATTAGGCTGTGGATCACTTCGGCCATGTGAGAGCCGGGGCGCCTGGGGGAGCAGAGCCCTGCCAGCAGCTCAGGGTGCATGGTGGCTGCG
>NW_009647676.1:1347334-1365163 GCF_000708025.1 Charadrius vociferus
CCCGCCACTCGGCCTGCAAAGCCCTGTCCTCGCACGGCGGTGCCCGCTGGGGCGGGCTGCCATCGCCCCACTGCAGAGCCCCACCGAGGCCCTGGGCGAGGGAACAGCGCTAGGCTGTCCTTCTGCTTTCCGACCGGGAGACATTTTCCTCCCTGGTTGGAAGCAACTGAGGTTTTAACTAAAGAGGGGACAGTGCAAGCGTGGTGCTGGGGACCTGGCTGGGGAGTGGGGCTTGTTCCCAGCCCGCCTCTTGCCTCTTTGGCCTGCGGTGGCCTCCCACCTCCTCCCAGGAAGCTGTCCGCAGGGGAGCCGTCCCGAGGAAGCTCGCAGCGCCGCTGTCTCCCAGGGAAAATGTGCTCCAGCCCCGGCGTGTTCCCACCAGCTTCTCTTTTCCTCTCCACGCATCTGTTTTCGTTTTCTTCACGTTTATACTTTAAAGATGATGTTCGCCCCTCCACATCCCTTCCCTCTCCACCCCTTCCCTCCCCCCCAGGAAGATGAATTTCATCTGCGCCTTGAAACAGGGCAAGAAACAATAAATATTTATGGGTACCAGGGGAAGGTTGAACTGTAAACCACCACTTATCCCTACGTCTCTTATGAAAGGAATTAGCATTGCAAAATTTACATTAGGAAAAAGAAAAAAAGAAGACGAGAGAGAAGCACTTCTGTGATGTGAAAATGCTATGCCTCATACCCATTTAAACTGGAGCAAACTACCTCTTCACAGGGCCAAATCTGGGGCACGGCCTTTTAACTGTAACGGCCAAATTAAAACAAATGGCCAAAATTAAACACTCCAGCCCTTGGTGAATGTGAAAGTTCAAGTGATGAGGAAATATGCATGTAGCAGATCACTTTTCCTACAGTTTTATTTGAATGAAGTCTTAGAGTGTTTTTTTGAAACAGTTTTAAGCATATTCAGAGATACTGTACAGATAAAGCTACGTAAGAGCATAAAAATACCAATGTATGCAGCCAAGCACAAACAGCTTATATGCCTCTAAATCCAGAAGGGGCCATAATAGCAGTGTTTGGTATGGGTTGTTAGAAGCCCAGGCAAAGATAAAACTCCAATAAAAAGTACATTCTTTTATGTTCGGTGTTAAAGGAAAGGCAATGTAAAATAAGAATTTATGTTTGTGGGGGCAGGCAGAGGAATACAGGCCCTTTAATAACCTGGTGCTGCAGGAGAGGGAGCAAGCTCCAGCGAGGTTTGAAGAGCTCTCTCTGGCAGGGGAAAGTGCCTGAGGGAACCTGGCTCTTTCAGAGCAGGGCTGAAGGCTTGGAGCTGGGCAAGGAGTACAGGGATGCTCGGCAGATTGCCTGCTTCACGGTAAATCTTGGTAGAGCATCTAGGCTTAAAGACCTCATTTTTTTTTTGTTATTCATCATGCCTGCTGAAGTCAGTTTTGGCGTTTGCTTCTAGTGACCTTTACCCTCTGGCTTTTCTTTGAGCAATGGTGATCCCCAAGGGGCCTTCACACCAAAATCAGGTTACTTTTCCTTCAGTACAAGCAAGATCATGTTCTAAAATTGTCCATTCTGGTATTACTGTTGACCTGCAGTAGCTGATTCAAGTGGTCAGGAGTACTTAGCTGGTGTAAGGAGAGTAAAAAGGGCTTTTTCTTTTCTGTGTTTGTATCCCCAGTGGAGTAATATGTAGCTGCTGGGGATGGAGTATTTAGTATTCTGGTGAACTTGGGCTGGTAGATCCTTACAGATAACTGAGACTGCAACTTGAATTCTCTCTGATGAAGGTCATCAGCCTCTTTCTCTCCTGGTTCCTCAGAAGAGGTAGAATTGGAGGAAACCTTAGTTCTTCAGTAACTTTTGCCCCCTGTCTATTCATATTTATCCATAATAAGTTCTCCCAGAAGCTTCTTACTACATTCCTTTTTTTTTTTTTTTTTTTTAATGCATCTAGATACTGTTTTCTTGCTTCTGAGAAAGGCAAACTGAACAGAATCAGACACTGAATAAGTCAAATTTAATTGTCTCAATATAAGATCAATCATAGCATTTTCAGAGGAGAATGATTCATGAGGAATTGCTGGCAAGGGTGTGGGGCTTGAATAACATCTTCCTAAAACACATAGTGTGACAAGGTTTCTTTGTTCTTTCACCTCTCCTCCCAGAGATAAGCAGGCTTGTCATTTGTCCAATGGGATTACTAAATTAGTTTTCCTCCTGAGTAAGAAAACTAATACTAAAATATGCTCTTACACCGAGTCTCTGTAAATCTTTTGGAGGATGGAAGAGGACAGGAGGTTTTTTTGCCTTCTGTCTTGACACCAGCATTTTTATCCAGGTCATTTCTTGTGTACAATAGGCTTTATGAAGTGGAGCTTCTGGAAATTCAGTCCATGACGGGGAGCTGAAGCTGATATGACTGTTAATAAAAATCACAAATGACAAGAAAATGTCAGAATAGCTGTCCTACAAAATAGATTTTTAGAGTATTGTGAAGGCTGTAGTCAGGCTTTTATAAGTACAGGTTTGTTCTCAGAGCTCTTGAAAGTTCCTGATTGTCTACTGGTACATTTAAAAGCAGTTTTCCTAAAGTCAGGGCCATAGGTGTTGGATGACCCACTCACATGTTGGTTTTCTTCCCCCCCAATAATGTTAATAAGAAATTTCAAAGGCTTCAGGGTATCTTAGGAGACAATGTATGAGACTATTGTGTGAGGACATTAATTTTAGAGGTGACGTGTCTAAATTCAGCGGCAGAGGGAGAAGAGGGTCTGACTAAAGAGGCATAGGTATGGTCTACCAACCTCCATCTGCCTAGTGATTTTATTTAAAAGCGCATGTGTTATAGGAGAGGTTTTCAGTGATTTGTGTGAGTAATGATAAGCCAGTAAGTGATGTATCTTAAAGTTCAAATGACTCCACTGAGCTCAGTCTATCACTGGTATCAGCTGGTAGCCTACGAGTAAAATGGGGTGGGTGCCTTGATTTTGTACCAGGATCCACATACCACAGTTGTACCACTGTGCCTGGTGCCCACCTGAAACTTAGTGCTGTGATCCTGTCCTGCGTTTCTATACAGGAGATACTGGTGAGGTGTCCACAAAATGAAACAGATTTTATATGGCACATGGAAACTCTTCCCAATAGTCTCTTCTTTGGAGTAAGATGATCTGGAGAAAGAGAGTATAAGGAATTGCCAACTTTTTCCAGCTACATGGGAGCTTTATGTGGATAATTTTGGGGTTCTCATTCCCAAACCCAGTCTTTCCCAGATTTTGGAGGTTAGCTGTGTGTAAAAGTTCCACTCTAACTATCTCCAAATATTCTGATGCTATCTTTAATAACGTGGAACAAAAACAATAAAATCAGTGAATTCACTCCCTCTGGGTTCAAAGAGCTTTGAATCAAGACCTGACAGACTTAGCTTTAAGTATCTAAGTAGTCTGGAGTTTGGGAGTAGTTGAAATTTTAGTGCCAGGGCACATTTGGGTAGATACAATCATGCGATGTGTTATATGCTTAATTAAAACTATGAAATGGCATTTTTCATGTATTTCTGATAAATAATATGTAAGAGTTTTAACTGTTGTGTTTAGTATAAAAACAAGTAACATCTGGTGCACAACTATATTTGAGAAAATTAAAAAGTATAATGGAAAAGTAGTTTAAGAGATAATTTACAATTTCAGGACAAAAAGTAATCTCATGACGCCAATGGCAAATACTGAAAAATGATATGGATTTGAAGTTTCAAATATTTTTATCAAGATTAGGGAAAGGCATGTAGATTAAGGGAAAATAATTGGTGAAAATGAATGTAGGTTACTTATGCAAGGTATAAAATATAATAGCAGCTTATAGTTATGGATATAAGAGGAATGGAGTCTGTTTGCAATTAAACGCCTCTGTGCACATTTTGAGATATGTGGGACTACGGGAGAAAAAGGTCCTGGGCAACTTGATACTGAGAAGAGAGAGGATCCTGTGAAGTGCCTTGTGGAAGAGGCTCTCACTGCCTGGTGCCGACCTGATGTCTGTGTGGGGCTGGGGTAGTTCTTGCAACCCTCAAGCGCTGCGGTCAGCAGTAGTTCCTCTGTAGGTGGCACATTCTCACCTGAGTCAGTACTCAATAGGACGTAGGGAACACTGCTGATGTGGGTAGTATCTTTTGGAAAAGATATTTAAAAGCTTCTTCACAATTGCTGGTCTTAAGTGTTCTGTAATTGTTTCTCCTGCAGTAGAGATAATTTACTTCAGGTTGCCCTAAGCGCAGTTCCACCTAGGATCCTTCTGTTTTTTTCCTAATTCCATCTGAACTTGCAGGTTGGATGTGGTAGTTTCCTCGCTTTCCTGCTCTAATCTGTTGGGTCATGTTGCTGCACACCATTACACATATACTGCTATCCGCTGCAAAGAGGCTGTGTTTCATGAGTTGAGCCTTAATTAGAGTTTACCAAAATGTTTTTTCAGTCTTGAAAAGCAAAGTGCTAAGCCATTACAATAATAATTTTTACTATTTAATTATACTTCAGTAATGTCTATAATGTTTTGCGTATGTTTTAGATGCTGACCTTCTTGGGAATGAAATCACTGTAGCTTTTAATGTGATTTAGATCCTCGGTAGGTTAATAGTTCTAGATGCAAGTCCCAGTCCTTTCCACATTGTTACACATTGATCCAGCCCACCCTGTAAGTGTTTATTAAGCCACAGAATAGCCTAGAGAAGTGGAGAACTCCCTTATATACATTAGATAAAAGGCTGAAACGTAGGCACAAGTTATGCCATTTGTTCAAATTTGTCCAGCAATTCAGCGGCAGAGGTAGAGGCAGAACCCAGGTGCTCCAGCCTGGCTTTTGTAGCATGTCAACACAGAGAGGGCCGGAGCGTCCTAGAACATCACAGCGGGTTTCAGCCTGGCATCCATGGGTGACTTTTAAGAGATTCACCACAGGTAAGTAAAAAAAGCCACTATGGGCACAAATGCAACAGGGAATGCATGCCTGCCCTGACAATGATTAATGTTCACAAGGTTGGAGACTGTTGGGAATAAAAGAGTTGTTAAACTAGCTACCTTGGATACTGGCAGCCCTGTATTCATAGTGGCATGGAGCTTAATACAAAAAACCTATCCTTATGCTAGCCTGCTTCACTCCTGTGCCACCAGGGCAGGCATAGCTCAGCTAAACCTAGAACTTGAAGTGCATGGCAAATACTAGGCAAAATTGTCACCATGCCATGCTGTGGCTTTCGACAAAGCAAGTTTTGAAAGCTGATTCCATGGATAAAGGAAAAATCTTTTCAAGTGTTTTTGATAAGAACCACAACATGAAATCTGGGTGGAAGTTAGTCACATCCTCACCTGATAAGGAAGTTTTCTTCAGTAAATGAGTTGTGAAAGCCTGCTTGCAATTAGCTGGAACAACTCCAGGTTCTACAAACACATTTTCTGGGCCCTGATTTGTTGTTACCAGATTTGATCAACGCCCCTCTAAGCACAGCAGCCAGGTAGGGATCAGATCCAAAGCACATGCTGAGGGCTTTTAGCTCTGGATAGCATCAAGAGGATTGGACTAAGATACTTCTGAGAAAGGGCTTGATATCCAGATAGGAGAGGTCATAAAAGCTATATGAAGGGAAAAAAAGCCAGAGGACTGAGCTGGCTTGCAAGTGAGTTTCCAAGGGCATTTTATTTAAAAAGCAATTACAAAACTTGTTACAAATGCTGAGGGACCTAGGAAGGGATGAAGCAATCTTGTTAGTTGTACGAACCCTCTTATGACAGCAAATCTGTAAGCTAATAAGGCTTGTGTGACTGTAATATCTGAGCAGAGTGTGGAGTGACTCTTCCCCTGCAAACAATGATAGGAAAAATGTTGCTTGGCTTTGAAGAGAGACCCATTGTGTTCAGTCAGATGCAAAGGCATCTTGTTTAGATTCTTGAAGGAAGAGTCTCAGGCTGAGAGGCTGGCTGGGAGTCTGGGCAAAAAACAGTGGGGGAAGAGGCTGAGGATGCAGACCAGGGCAAAACATCATTAATGGTGAAAGCAGTAAAAGGAAGGTGGCAAGGGAGGAAAGGGACGTAAAGATAGTTATATTTTCAGGAATGTATTCATGGATGTGTGTGCATGGCATATGCGTGCATATACTGTGCTTGAACTCGAAAGTAGCGTATTTGTGTTGTAATTACTCAGAGACAGGGATCTAAATCTCCTTAGTTTCAAAAATCACAGCTACATATATATATCTTGTGTGTTTATATGCATGATTGAATTTGTCTTTCCTCCCCTGTGTACATGGTTTTCCTTCGTAATAGGCCATGACACTACCATATTTTTTACTAAATCTCCCTTTTACAGTTGCTCATCATTTTCCGAAATGCTATATTTGTTTTTAGTTTTTCCACAATTCATCTTGGCTAAAAAGAGAGTATTTTGAAAACTTGCAAAGTACACCATAGGACAGTATTTGTATTTTGATCTCTACGTACATCTTTTCATTGATCTACACGTTTATATTTCTTTCTTTATGGAGACGGAGACCAGAATGGAGGCAAATAAATGAAAAGAAACATGACATTGCTAATATAAATGACCAGGCCATTGCTTCAGTGTCAGAATGCAATTAGATCTGACCTGGGACTGGAATTCACTTCTCAGCAGGACTGCTTAATGATTAGTTTTATTGGTTCTTCATCACCCCTACTGGGGGCTTCATTTTTACTGGTAATGGAAAAAGACTGTTGCCCCTGGATAAAAAGCTGGTCATGAAAGACAAAGGGCTGATTGAGGACTGCTAGGCTTTTCAGCCTGCATACCACCTCTTCTTTTGCTGTCCTGGCTGACAGCAGGAAAAACAGTGAAAGGGCTCAAATCTTAAAGGGCCTTCAGGGTAAGGAGCATCGCACTGCACACAGAAATTAGCTGGAGAGGCTTTTATAGCTTAGAGCAGTTCTGATCACTGTTGTAAGACAAATTGAATGAGGATCTTTGCAGCAAGATGTTGCAGGTACCAGACATTGCTAGTATGATTAGTATTGAGTCTGAGACAGTAAGCGTGGTTAGCAATATAACTGTGGTTTGCAAACACCTGCTCACACTCCCAATCCCAGCATGCAGGTACAAGTACGCTTCTAGCAACAGCTAGAAATTTCCCAACAATGCAACAGGTAAAGACTAGTTTAAATCCTTGGCAAAACTTGTGTGCCGGCTGCTACCTGTTCGGAAGTGTTTCTAAAGGGGTTTATTATAAGCCCTGGCATAAATAAGAAGAATACAAATAGTTCCTGTTTGTTTGCTTTAGTTCACTGGGTACATGAAACATGTAGTGTGACTCACAAAGTTGTAGGATGAGTCTGAGGTAGAATTACAGACATTGTGCTATCTGATATTATGAGATGTAACAGGTGTCTGTGAAGGCAGTTTCCCCATCTGGAAACAGCGCTTCGGGGAATTTAGGCTGCTGGTGGAGGAAAGGCTGGTTGGTTTACAGTGGTGATGATAGGTGAGCTACCAGAGAATTGGAATTGGTGGTTTCTTCAGCTGAGCATCTATAGGCTGAGGTGCATATTGAAACCGCAGTAACTAAATGTCTGAGTCTGCAAAAACTTAACTGGAAGCTTCATGGGAACAGATATGAAGCTGAGGGAGTCTTGCCAAAGAGCAATGACTCTGCCTACTCCCAACACCAGTTCAGCTGGACAGAAGTAAAAATAAAATTAAGCTTTTTTAGAATCTTGATACTGTAAGTGCGAGACTGCCCACTGGTATAAATTAGTGTTGATTCAAGTACTTCAATGCAGCTACACTGATCACATCAATTGTGGAACTGGCCTTTAATGTTTAATATGGTAATAAGTCACTTAATAATGAACACTCATTTCTTAGAATTGAATCTGCAACAGAGCAAGTCAAGAAGGAGTTAAAATTACACATTATGCATATAAAGAAAATGTGGTCAGCTGTGAACCTCAGACTTGCTCTCTCATGAACTGGAAACAACAATGGCCTTTAAATCTGAGTAAATTCTGAAATGAATCTGAAGCATAGGACCTGAAATCTGAACAAATAAGGGACAACAGTGTCTACAGTGCATGTATTCACCTGAGAGTTGAGTCCTCAGAAAAACTTGCTCTCATGATCTATTCCAAGTGGGTAATTATGCCCCAAATGTTCCTAATTTGTATAGATAGTTGTTCAGCTCTTATAGGTAATTAGCATGGTCTCAGTTAGAGCCCAAACTATGCACACACTGGCACATCCACGTCACTTGGTATCCCTAGGCTGTGTGAAATTCACCTCTTCAGCCTGCCGAGAGGTTTCAAACAATCAGATTTGGAGTGAAACACCTGGGAGGGCTGGCAGGAGCTGGAGATTGGAGTTGAGCCTTGTGCCAAATTCCCAACAACCCTTCTGTGGTTTCTTCTGTGTCCTGCAGGCAGCACCGCAGCCACGGCAGGAGTTCCTCCGTGCAAGGTGTTGGAGCAAACAAGTCCCCACAAGGCAGGACAGAGCAGGGTGTCCTTTTTTCCTTCCTCTTCTGTCAGGGGCTGGGCATTAGGAGGACCGTTGTGCTATTCTCTCCAGGTCATTCACCCAAGATCCTGGATGGTAACTCCTTGCTTTAGATTTGGAGATTGCCCATGAAGAATAGAGAGCATGTGTCCTTCTTGAGTGGGTTATGCAAGGCTTAGAACCAAATGCTGCTGGCACAGAGATTTGACAAGACATCAATGCAAAGCCATGGACAAAGAGACTTTTCTAATGTCTCCTACCTTTTGCAAAGCTGACATATCAGGATTTTGGTAGCATAAATAGACTCTCTGTGAGCTGCCTGGCTGCAAAGCAAGTCAGGATGGGCCGGAAGGCTGTCTCCTCTGTCCAGTGCTTTGTGTGACTTTTGGAGGCAAGGTCTTCACTCCAATCCCCTGTGCATACACACACATAATACTCTGAGGAAGTTCTCCATTGCTCTCCCTTTCCATCTGGGCTTTGCCGTGTGCATGGGTGTTGGTGAGTCGCCCTGATCCCATCTAGCTGTGTAGGCTCCCTACAGGAAGAGAACACCCAAGCCTTTGAGAATACATTAAGGAAATAAGGTAAATCCATAGAGGCCCTGCTTGTGGTACCCAGTACAGAGCCTTTGGGAAAGGACAGCCCTTTTCCAGACAGACATTAAGGCACACAAAGCCTATGGAGGCAGGTGTTTCCTCCTCTCTCCTACATGATCTGGTTGGCAGGGATATCATTAAGCTGGGGTGGGAGCCTGGAAGGTGGTTGACCCACGCTTTCCCTTGGTTCACATTTTCCCTTCGTGCTCCCTGAGTCCTCCAGGGCTACAGGGCTTGTAAATAGCAGTGTGAGTTGGGTAGTGCTGTGTGTTAGGGTTGAGAGGTAGGCACAGCACAGATGGGATGGGTAGAGTGCAAAGCACTAGAAAGGTGTTATCAGGAGTGTCACTGGGTCTTGTGGGACTGGTGTCATGCCGAAGGGTGCTGTAGGTGATAGTGCAATGGTGCACTCCGCCATTGCTGGATTGATCTAACAGGGCATGTTTTATACAGCTTGAAAAAACTAAGGACAGTCTCCAAAGTTATGTATACTTTCAACTCAAATAAATAGAGTTCAGTGTGTAAGTAGGAAATAGTGCCAAATATGGGTTTTTTTGGCCAGCCTCACAGAAAAAAATATAATCTGTGGAATAACTGGAGGTTAAGCTCTAGTCTTCCGCATCTTGAATGACTGAAGTCTCATCCTCCCTCTGTCTGCAACAGTTCATTTTCTGGGGTCCTGGTTTCCTGGGGATGAAGAGAGGCAGTAGCAAAAGGAGAGCTATGGGTGCCGGCAGAGTGAAAGGAAAAAGCTGTTGTTTTGCAGATCTCTAGGCTGGTGAATGCAAATAGTCCTGCCCTTACACAAAAGGATGGAGACTGTGTATCAGTGGTGCTTGTCTTCTCATTTGGCTGAATTACACACTAAAGTAATTTATAACAAAGGGGAAAAGGTGTATTGTTAGTAATTATTTTGTTAAGGAGCAACCCTAACTTGCTGATTTAGCATCCACTTCCTCTTATAAAAGAGAGCAGAAAATTACAGCGGAGGATGGGGAGACTTGGCAGGGAGCAGTGTAGATGGTAGGAGCATTTCAGAATCATTTCAGCCAGACTTCTGCTAGGTTTGGTGGCTGTGTTATCTCAGCTCTTTTTTTAAACTGGAGTGGCAGGCCCAGCACGCCCAGGAGGGATGCTACATTAATTCACCATGGAGCACAGTGTCAAGCGCATGGATGGAGAACAGTCTATGGGCTATTTGCCGAAAAGCGTGATGGGAGCTGAAGCAGAACTATAGAGGATGTTAGGAAATATTCAAATACAAGATCAAAGTGGGTGACCTTAATTTCCTAAACTTGGTTAAATCACTTGCTGCTTGGTCACTTAATCTTGCATTTTATGATTATTGATGGCTTGCCCTCTAGGTTCCCTTCCTCTGGTTCATGCACAGGCTGCATTGTCAGAATTTTGGGCCTGGTCTGATGAAAATTACGTTCAGCTCTCCAACTCTGAAGATCACGTGAAGGTAACTCTGCCTGAGTGGCAACTTCCTCCATGGTGCTGATGGCATTTCTGAGTTTATGGGCACACATGCTGGTTTTATGAGACCCTGCAAAAAACAGATGGGGTTGCTGGTGATTCAGAATGTCAGTCTCATGCTGGCCTGCCATGTAAATCTCTTGTTGACGTACATGAGGACCGTCATACTAATAAAACAGAAGATGTTCCAGTGCCTTTTCATCAGGAGAAGTCAGTCAGAAAGCAAGGCAAATGTGAAGGGGCGCTTATGGCTCCAGAACAATTTGTCTATAACTGTCGTATTGTTAATTAATGCTATGTTTGATGATCTCAGAAATCTCCTCACCAGATGGGAAACCATCAGTCTAAATACACAAGACTGTACACCAAAAAGTGGTGATTCATGAGCGTGAGTCGGAAACCCCTGACACTGAGTAGCCAGCTGTCTAGAGCGAGCCAGGAAGGAGCACTGAACTTTAGCTGGGATGTGCCTGAAGTCATAGCCATCACCAAGTCTCAGCAGGGTTTCTGGAAAGATTGCTCTATCTAGCCATGATCTGGAACCCAACATCCTCTTTGAAGTGTGCAAGAGCAAGCAATCAACTGCTCTTCCACAGTGTAACCAGAAGGAAAACTTGCAGGTTGGAGTGGTTGTCTGGATGAGGGAGACATGGGCTCTGTCTTCTCCCTGGCCTGTATGGAGTGGGAAGAAGGAATCAAATTCTCTTCTTAGGCTCCCCCCCTAAAAAAGTGTGCTTCTACCATGTGAGAGACAGGAAGACCTGTCAGCTGCTTGCAAGGGCCATAAGATTCATTGAACCAGAGTGAGCAAAGAGCAGCATGACTCTGTTGCTTAGTGCTTTGGGTGCTCTGTTGAGAGGGAGGAATCCTGCTTCCAGGCCCACGTCTGTATATTATTAACCTTGTGTTGAATGAGAAGCGCAAAGATGTCAATGACACAAATTCCTCTTTCTGCTCCATTTAAACACGGTGTACACAACTGGCTTTTTGTGGAGACCCCAGTTTATGAGCATATGCTCAGCTTGTTCTGAAAGAACCTGTTGAATTGGTTTCCTTGAAGGATGCAGAGATACACCTTGTTTCTAACTCATAACTATATTCAGGAGTAAAGGTGTTTACCAACCCAGATTCTGGCTATCTTGCACTTTTGTAGAACTAATCTCCTGCAACTTGGTGTATTTCATCTCAGTTAAGAAGGGTTCCAGTGACCTTGCCATCCTCAAGGTTGGACAGGGTTTTCTGTCACTATTTTGGATTTAAGTACCTCATATCCACCTACCTCTGACTGTAAGGACCTGTGTTCTCAGGCATATTTATACAGCTTATTGCATAAATTGTTTCCCTTTTAGGAGTTTTTTGTCCTATGAAAGTTTTGTTGCTACTTGGTATTTTTAGTGGTATATTCTATATCCCATTATGAATCTTTGATTTGTTGTCTGTTTCTATTTAACTGAAAGAATCAAACTGAAAGAATAAACACTTGTTTAAATTGTAGTGTATTTATTTCTTAAAAAAGATTTCCATGCAAATGAGGCTGTGAAGTGTATGGATAAGTTAGCTCATCCCCAGAAATATGACATAAACAGCTTTATCAATTGTTACATGAACTTTTAACATCAGTTAAAATTAGTAATCAACTGTTTAAAGCCCTGTATTTTGAATTTTAAGAAAAGTATGCTGTCAGTTTTTGGTTGTGTAGTTAAGGTTATATTTTCTCAAAAGTCAAAAGATCTTCCTGCCCTTACTTAGAGTATGGACATACCTCTGTAAAAAAATGGTCTGTTACTTTTTCCTGATACTGGTAAGAACTTTTGTGTTCTTATTCCTTTTATATGCTTAGTTAAAACAAAATAATAATAAAAAAACCCACCCACAACGTTAAGTGATCCATAGACAGAAATGTGAATAGAATGTTCTAAATGACTCTTATTTTCCAAAAATTATGTAATTCATTGACTGACTCGGGTTTTATAGCAGCTTAGGCACTGCAGGCTGATGGCTGTCAGGTGTCAGTAAGCTGGCAGCTTAAAAGTTGCCTCTTTAAGTAGTCCCAATCAAATGAATTGCTCACTGTGAGCGAGGGTGGATGCTGGCCCTGTGTTTGCTGAGACACTCTTGGTTGAGGCTCTTATGATACTACTGGTGTCTGGCTCTGCCTCCTGTGGTACATTTTTCCCTGCCATGGGCTGGAAAAAGTGGTTAGAGGTAAGACTAAGAGGGGGTTCCAGAGAGTCAGTGAGTCTGAGGCCTTATCTAAACAAAAATTGTACCAATTTAACTAACCCTATTTAGAAACAGAGGTTGCTGAATTAATGCCACCCCATTTTTTTCTAGAACGAAGTCTGGGGAGAAACATTATTCATGCCAGTACAATTTATACTGTTCTAATGGCTTTATTTCCCCCTTTGTACTGTCAACAGCACTTGTTTTGTAACTCTTCTGTGCATATTCCAGCATATTCCTGGACGGTAAACCAGAAACTAAGTCCCTTGCTGCTTTTGCTTCTTCATTTCTTCCTTCATACGTTATTTCCTAACCCTTCTAGTGATGGTCTGAATATTTAGCATGACTCTGCTAGTGTTCGCTTGTAAGGACCTGTTTGCATAGTCTCTGATAGGCTTGTTTAAAGATATGTTTCAAACAATTTCTCTTAATTTGTTGTGCAGTAGAGTTTATTAAGTGGGGAAAGGCAGCAACTTTGCAGCTATAGAAGGATCCTACCAAACTTAAGATTTGCCACATCAAATGTCAAAATAGCTGTTTTTCACAGAATTTTCCCTCATATCTAGATATTGGCTCATGACTGACAGTAGGAAAAAGCTTGCCATAGCCTGCAGGCAATTTGTGGCAATATATTCCACATAAGTCAAAAGTGATAAAAAGAGGGACCCGAGTAGAAAAACACATCTTTAAGTTCCTTTTTTTTCGTTGCCAGAAGCGTTCCTGGCACCTCCAGAAAGACTTGGTTATAAGTGCTGGTAGAGATGTGCCCAAGAAGCATCCCTTGTGAGCAGGCTTGCATGTTAAACCACATGACTTCCAGATCTCCAAGAAGGTGTGGCTTCAAAATGGAGAAATCACAGCAGTGAGCTGGAAGAATGACTTTTTCCCCCTTTGTAATAATAATGTCAGAGCTGTTATTACATTTGGCCCAGGGAGTGGATTGGAAGTGTTTCTCAGAAGGGAAGTGCTTCCAGCTCCATGTCTCTTTCAAGAGCTCCATTCCCATGTACTTGCTGGAAACCTTTCAGGAAACCACATTCCCTTTCCCATCCCCGTTCAGCAATGTGATCCTTCCCAGCCAGTGCGGCTCGCAGACCGCCTCGTCGGCTGGGTCTGGGAAAGGAATGTGACAAAGAGGGGGCAAAAGTGCTGGCACTTCCAATCCCTTCCTATGCTGCCTTTCAGAAGAAACCTCCTACCCCCCCACCCCCCTGCCTTATGAAAGGGTTTTCTACATCCATAAGCATGTTTAGAAAGATCTGCAGTCTCTAATTTTCCAGTGTGTGGTGGGGGAAGAATGTGATTTTAGCTGGAAACAGTCACATGGCCAGATCCTCAGCCTTGTGCGAAACTGCCCGATGCTCCTGAGGTCACACTCTGCTGTGCTCCTTTACACTGGAGGAGAAGCCGGTCCTGTAACTTGCTCCCTGAGTTTCCCCTAATTGTCCTAAATCATAGCTGGTGTCTGACAGTACCCACATGCAACCGAAACACCACTGCTATGCAGAGGAAATGCCCTGAAACCTTGCACTAGTGCCATTTTCCAGACAATCAACAATTCAGAAAGACAGTAGGTGAAGAAATGCTGTTTATATTACAAGTTTCAATAAATAAGATAAAGGGGGCAGGAATAAGAGAAGGGATCAAGGAACTGTTAATGACTTAGAGGACAGAATCATATTAGAGACAGAAATGTAAACTTGTTTTGCTATTGCTAAAAGCCCAGGAGATACACATTTCATTCTGCAGAAATATTCTGATCAGTACTTTTTTCTGTCATAGCAGCAGGCAATTGGATCTCAGTCAGCCTTTTTTATCCTCCCTTTAAACTAAACAATTAATTAAAAGAGAACACAAGGCAGGATAATTTAGCCAGCTCTGTTAGTTTAGACAGAATGGGTTATTGGGCAACGCCATCGCGGCACAGAACAATCACTCCTAGCTTCTGTGCCACAGGAACAGTTAAGCCTTCCAAGATGAATTTCCAGCCATTGCTGCTAGGATGATTGTGCTGTTTTCTTATTCTGTATTTTTATGCTGTTTTATTTGCTCATAATTTTTACTGTTTGTATTGTGTGGTGCATGGGTGGTAATGATTAGATAGTGATTCTCAACACAACAGTTTCTCATGAAGCAGACATTTACCATCCCTAAGAATATTGCTCTCCAAAACTGAAGCAAAAGAATATGGGAGGGAAGTCTTACAGCCACTCTCATTGACCTCAGTGGGCAGGAAGACTGGGAGACAGATAGCTGCTCTTTCCATGTTTTGAAAGACTAAGAAGCTGAGGCTCGGAAAAATTAGGATAGGTAGGTGACCTTTGGAAACTATTTGGAAGCTGCAGGTGCACAGTAGCTCTAAAAATTACAATGCTTACTTAGGCATCAGAAATGGCTTCAGGGGACGTGGTTTCAGTGAAGGAGCTTTATTTATTTTTTATTTTTTAATCTAAGTGGTTTAGACTGTGGACATTATGGTTGAGTGGGCAAAGGTTGGGAAACTGAATTTTATTCCAGCTCCTGATGCTCATTTAATGTGTCCCTTTGCAGTAGCTGTTAACCCTGTTGCGCTTATAACTCATCTGTAAACTGGGAATAACAGTGTTGCCTACTTAAGTTTTGAAGGCTGACTAAATAATGTTTGTAAGAAACTATGTGAGGCCAAAGTCATTCTGGGGCTAATCAGTTGCAGAGATGGAGCTGTCTATAACTTGACACCATATACATTTCCTTTACAGAAGTGGTTCCCAACCTTCAGTGGCCCATGGGAAGCCCAGTGAGCAAGTAACGTGCTGCATATAACATATGCTTTACTCTTTTTCAGTGGTCCCCATTTTAACTCTTTAATTTCTAACTGCCACCAGCAACAGAGAGGATTTTAACAGCCGAATAGAGGACTGCTTCTTCACCTGGATTTTAGAAGTATAAATGTTGTTCCACTTTGTGTGAATTCATGAAGTCATTAAATAGAGGTTAGGATTTATTTTTTTGTGTGTGTGTTCTCCAGGGGGAATGAATTTTGCACCAGGGACTCTTAAGAGAAAAATGAAGGATTTCTTTTTCTGTTTGTATAAAACATATTGTTTAAAATATCTCATGACTTTTTGTGTGAAAAAAAAGTGTCATCACCTTCACTTCATTCCATTAACTCAACTTGTTTTCAGTTTCAGCTGTGCAGTATTTATCACCCTCTATTGTCATATATTACACAGCTGCATAATGGCAAGTTTTTTGTTTTTTTTTTTAAACCAAAACAATAAAAGCCAAACCCAGTCCAGAAGTGAAGCTCCTGGTAGGTGGGAACAGTGTAACAAGTAAAATGTCATTAAGAAGAAAGAGTTTGCTGAAGGTTTGTAATGTCAAAGTTACAAGTTTATTTGCAAAAATTCAAAGATTAAAATCAGAGAAAAAGTTTGAGATGTTCAAAGTCTGAAGCTTCAGTAATATTTATTTCCCACTTGCAGCCATGAAGCTAAATTATGTAATTGGTTTCTATTAAAGCAACAAAATCAGAAGGCTTAAAGTGAATTGAAGGGCACGGATTTTCTGTCCCTGAATCATTGTGTTTGGCGTGGTCCATCTGAAAGGTCGCTGAACTGTAAGATATGAATCCTATAATCTTTTTGCTGCTCTACCATTCACACACTGCCTCCGCTTAAGGTAACATGTTAAACACTTACACTGCCCTTCAATTTAAATCACTTGAAATTAGCAACCGTTTCAGATAATCTTGGCCATAACTCCTGCCTTCCTTTTCACAAAACCATCACAATAATAATGTGTAGCAGTTAGCTTGGTAAAGTGATTTGAAAACTTCTGGAAAAAATATGCTGTACAGGTAAGCACAGGTAAGTAAGTGCATTCACATCAGCCACACTGAGGCTGGTGGGTCTGCTCTAGAGCAACGTCAGCATTGCAGCCGCTGCTCCTCTCCCAGTACCAGGGGACTCCTACCACGGACATGACCTGCTGTCCAAAAGAAGGGGACACCCACATGGGACTGGCATACATTTGGGCAATTTCTCAACTATGAGCATTTTGGCAGCCTGAAATATTCTGTGTCCATGGGCCGAAACCGTTCAGCAAGACAATGAATAGTCAGTGCCTTTTGGTCCTGTCTTATCAAGTGTTTTTCTGAAGATTCAGAACCTCCTAGGATGGGAGGCTAACACCAAATCATATGCAGGAGCGACCACAGGGAGAGGAAATTGTCAAACAGTATTTGCCATGAAAATGGATTCATATTCATCATTTTAAATGATTAGAATATCCTTGTAGGAATAAGCTGCAAAGTCAGTGCATCTGTCTCAGAAGTAAAGTGATATGCCACCCATACAGCAGAGAGACATAAATAATCACGCTACAAGTCATGTCTTCTGTTAAAAAGCTTGATATCACCCATTTCAAGCTGAAGAGAAGTCATCCGTAAAAACCAGGATTGATGTAAAGTAAGACCCCTGCCTTATATTCCTTTTGCATTAACTGACTAGTGGATTCAACCACTTTAGCAGAAACAGCGTTTAAATCACATTTGATTATGATTTGCAAACTTGCCTCCTGGCTCAGTATATACAGAATCTGCATTGTTGTGTGTTTCTTTTTAAAATAAATTGATTTTTTTTTTCTCCTTGTCATCCTCCCTGATTCTCTGATTCTTCCCTGCATGAGAGCAAAGGCATGTTCATATCTCAGTGTCAGCAGTTGCACATTGGATGTAACAGTTAAGCAAGCCCGACATTCCTTTACTTTAGAGGTGAGCCTCCAGATCTCTCCATCTCCCATTCTCATTAAACAAAATCCCTGAAATTTGTGCTCTGTTACTGCCTTCTAGTATGAGGAAGTGGTGCAGTGGATGACGCACGGACTGGCCTCCAGGGGAGCTGAGTACTATTCCCAGCTCTGCCATTTGCTGGGTAATATCCTGCAACTCATTTAACATTTCTGTGTCTCAGTTTCTCCAACTGTGAAAATGAGGCTAGTGGGCCAGCATTTCTCTCTGAAATCAATAATAGATTCCTATTGAGATCAGTGGCACTTCAGTGCATTG
>NW_009647676.1:1365202-1417537 GCF_000708025.1 Charadrius vociferus
TCAGTTGTCATTCACTAGTTCTACCTCACATGAGCATGACTTAGATTTATTCTTAGCCTCCTCCTTTACCAGTATGAAACATAACCTCTTATACAAAGGTTTATCAGCATTTTTATAGTCATCAGTTCTGCTCAATCCTTTTCTAATGTTTTGTAAAGATTTTTTTCTCCTTAAATTTCTACAGTATAATGCAAACATACTTCCTTACTCCCATGTAATATAATACAAACGGAAGGGACAAGACAGTATTATTCAAAAATTCTCAGCTTATGAAATAATATGTATTAGTTGACATGCCCCAGAGAGATATGACTGACCAGCTGCTCTGGGTGAAACAAATAAATAGAAAAATCTTTTATTAATGATGTACTCTGCAGTAGATTGTATCTGGGGAATTCTGTAGAAATGGACCTATTCTCATCCCTTCTCTATAAAGGAAATAAGGAGCAGAGTGAGTCCCTAGAGGTTTGATAGGCACATATACAGCGCACAAATACATAAGGAATGGTCATATTCAGTGAGGATTTCAGCTTTGGTAACCACTACATCTTGCATTTTCTTTGGCTTCCTTTAGTCAGCTAAAGACTGTGGGTGAGACTTTCCAAATATAGACAACCGAAATTCTGACCAAAAAATACACACATTCTCAGGAGTGGATTAAAGCAGGATTCATGGATCTGGGCCTTGGGCTTGGAGGGGGCCTGTATGACCACAATGTTTGGATTGAAGTATCCGGCAACTTGGGCTCTAGTGTTAGATAGGGCTGTGGAGGTGGGAGGTAGAGCTGACAGACTACGGAGGCGTTGAGTCATGGGAATTTTTGCTGTGTGTTTGGATGGATTTGGTTAGTTTATTGCACTGCTCTGGCTTGCTTGAGGCATGCTGGTTGGCTTGACTCCAGGTCTTCTTTAGTCTTACTCTGCCCCAGCAGTGGGTCACTTTGTCCCACAAAGTGTAAACTCACAGAGAATGCACTTTGTTTCTGATGTGAGATGGAAGACAGGTTAGCCATGATAACAGATGAACTTTTGTGTACTTTTTGAAGTACTTTTCGAATAATTCCAGTTGTGAAAATGGTGGTGAGACCCTCTCCTTCAGCTCTCCCTTTTCCAGGCCAAACCAACCCAGCTGACTCAGCTGTCTTCTCAAGTCACGTACTCCAGCCCTTTGTCTGCCTTGGTGGCCCTCAGCTTTACTTGCTCCAGTTTGTCAGTGTCCCAGAATTGGATGCAGTACTCCAGATGTGGTCTTACAAGTGCTGAATAGAGGGGAATAATCACTTCCTTGACTTGCTGGCTATTTTCTTAATAAAGCAGCCCAGTATGAGGTTGGCTTTTAACACTGCAGAGGCACACTGCTGATTCATATCCAGTTTGTCCTCCAGGAGCGCCAGGTCCTTTTTGCAAAGCCGCTTTCTAATCAGTTGGCCTCTGGACTATCCCAGACACAGGACTTAGTATTTGCCTTTGTGGAACATCATGACCTCATGTATACCTTTGGGTACAGATGCTCATTTTGCGCACACAATGCATAATTGCAAATACGATTACCTGTTTGTACATGTATCCACCAAGTTTATATAGACACATTTTGCTAGATTTTTGTTGACAGCCTCATTGCTTCCAGAGAGTAATAAACCAGTAAAATTCCTAAACTTCATATATACGCAGGGAGATTTCTCTGAGTGCATTTAGAACACTTCTCATGATAAACCTCTCCATTAGGTAGGGTTGTGTTTTGTTTTTCACTTGCTCTCCTTGACTTTTACCATTCTTAGATAAGGGCAGTGAGAAATGCATGAGGTATATGGGCACAATCAGTAACGCAGACTTGTCTGGACCTCAGGAGATAAGTCTGCACTGTATCAGCAGACGGCACCTAATAATGCTTTTCAAAGAAAAAAGTTTCCTCTATCTTTCAAAGGGAGCTTCCTTCTGTTGTCTTTATTGGAGGTCAGATTGCTGATCGGCCTCCTCCAGAGTTGGAGAAATTCCTCTGAAGACCCCTTAAATTGCATTTCAATTATACGGCAGGCTGCCCTGGCAGGACCATTTCATTTCCAAGCCACCCCGTGGCTTCTCAGAGGTGATGTGGTTTTGGAATACCCATTGCAGGTAAAAAAGAAACCCCTCTTCTGGGAGTCTCCAACAGAAAATGTGCCTGAAAAGGCACATCTAATTGATTTAGAGAGAATCAAGTGCTCTCTGTAAATAATGTTTGCACAGTGTAAATCTCTCACAAATTAGGCATCCAGAGGAATGTGTTAATCAGCAAGGAGTTATAGGACAACATCAATCTTTAGTAGCCAGTAACTACAAAAGAAAAAAGAATCAGAATAATTTGAATTTACAGACTCAAAATTTTATTTCACAATTTACAGAACAAAAGAAGCATTCTGATTTTCAGGTGTGTTGGTGGATGCTAGGAGTTTGAGAATCAGCTGATTTAACAGGGGCCTAAGTAAAATCTTTTGAGCTTAGCCCGCTTTAAAAAATAAAGCAGCTACTAAGGTAGAATGAGATGGATTGAAAATATTCCAGGATTATTCAAATGCCAGACCCCAGTCTGGGTTCAGGCCATGTGTAAATTTTGTTTGGTCTTTCCCAGGTCCACGAGAGATGAAGTCCTTAGTGTCCTTGTGGGAGACCCTGTATTTCATACCGTTTTGTCATTCTTTCAGAGATCTGGAGTTTGTCCACCATTTCCTGCAGAGAAAACCTTGGTAAAAATCACCCAGAGAACCCCAGTAAAGGGAACTGCATTTTGGCAAAAAATAATTGAGAAGTCTTGTTCCAATGATTTAATAAAGGCAACAGGTTATATCTTTATTGATTCTGGCTTATTTCCTCTACATAAAATAAGAATTTTTGCTGCCTTTGATAATAAAACATTTACCAGACTCTTAGCATTGTTATTGGTAGAAGGCCTTACAGTGTATAATTGTTAGTGCAAGAATTAAAGTTCTGGGAAAAAAAAATTGAGGGAAAGATACGAGTGGAAGTTAACCTCTGTTAAGTGTAATTAATATATATGAAAACACAAAATGTTTGTTTTTCAGTTTCCTATCACATTTTCCATCTGGTCTCTGCAATGCTTTTAAACTTCCACTTCCTCTGTGCAGTTTTGCAATATTCCTATTCACAGGAAGTAAGAGGAAGAGCTTTATGAGGGATATGTTACAAATAGGCTGTATGTAGGTGTTTGGAGAAAATAGCTGGGCTCAAATCTGATCTGGTATAAGCTGAAGACTCTTCAATGGAAGTGTGAAATTCAGCTTGTTTGTGATCTGGTGCTTCATTCTGCACAGTGAGATATTTTTGTACAAATTACTGTTATTTTTTTCCTGGTGTTTTTCATCTGTTGTCTCAAAGCACCTTATTAAGCCATAATGAAGGTCTTTGCAGTTTTTAGACTTGATAACTGTAAATATAATCTGTGTCTAAGAAATGCATCTGTGACAAAGGCCAGGAGCTGGTAGCAGACCTCACTGATGTGCTGAGCCAGGCCCCTTTATTCCCAGTCCAACACGCTATCACTATGTTGCTTCTCAATGAAAATGAGCATTTCATAAACAAAATGAATAACAGCAAAGCTCTCAACAGCTTGTGAAAATAAGAACAAAGTGATCAATTATAGCTTTGAGTCTTGATTGCAAAGAGATTAATCATAGGACTCATGAATGTGACAAGAACATAAAGGCATTGGTGGAGTTTATTGCTCTGCTCAGATTTCCCTCAACAACAACAGGAACCTCAGATCCCAATAAGGAGAGGGCTTATTATTCACACAGTTTTGTAACAGCAACACTGAGGTTATTACAATGTACGTGTTACATAGCAAGGCCATAGAAGCCTTCATAGAGCCATTTTTTCTTCCCCCCCCCCGCCCCTCCCCTTTCTTTTCAGCAGTGAATCCAGCTAGAGCCTTCTAGTGTGAAATTCAAGAGGAGAGTCAAGCTTCCTCTCCTCTAAACATTCCAAAAGATTGATGAGCTCAAAATCCGCATCAGGATCAGCATCCAAGTTTTGCAAATGGCATCTGTCTTACTAATTAACTGATCCAAGCCTCCAGATCTCAAACTACAAATATAAATATTCTGTGACTTCAATCTATCTCCAGTCCAGCTACAGGATGCTTATTCTGTTACTCACTTATTACAAATTTCACTTCTTATTAATTTTACTTTTCAGAAAAGTAAATTAATTGTCATAAAAGCAGAGCGGTTGGAGTTATTTCATTTTTTCCTGAAAGCTTGAAACCATCCATTCACAAAGCTTTCCTCCCTCTTGTGCTGTCTCCTGCCTCCCCTCTCCCACCCCACAGGTAAAACAGAACAACCTTGCAAGATGAGCCTTACAGAGTCTATGAACACAAGCTTGTAAATCTGGCACTTGAACAAGCTCTATTATTTTTAACTGCTTTTGTGTAAGACAAGAGGCTATGTAAAGAACAGGATGTTTTGAACATTGAACTCTAGTGCATTACCTAATACTGCTGCTACAGATTTGATGTAATTTCTCTGCAGGTGTCAAAGGCATCATAAAGAGCATGCTACTGGAACGTTAAACATTTGGCATATATAAGCCTGGTGGACTTACTGATAGCTCTTCTATGAACAGAAATGCCAAGTTTGCAGTTTATGTTACAGACAGTTCCAATTACAACACAGCCAATTCTTGCAGTCCTTTTAAATTTTATTTTATTTTTAAATGACTGTAGACAGGATACTTAACAAACTTTTGTTAATCTCCACTTTTTTAGGAGATGTGTGAAGTGAGCCATGTTTGTCTTCCCTGGAACGTGGGACTGCTGCATCTTCCTTAAGCAGGGAAGGATAATTGCATCCCTTGGTACTCTGCAGGATTGTCCTTGATTGCTCATCTTGTCTTAGTCTCTGGGGGAAGTTCACTGATATAGAAAGTAGTCCTTCCAAATAGTGCAGGTGTCAGAGGTCTGTGTAAGAGAGAGGCTTGGCAGAATCTTTTGTGGAAATTTACACATCATCTGCCCACACAATGGCTGGACAGTACTGTCCTTCCTTAAGTTGTCAGGTGCATTGGATTGTGTAGAGAAGAAAAACCAAAGGAAAAAGTAGATCCAAGATTCTAATGCACGGTTAAAAGGTGATTATAGTTGGAAGTACGAAGCATCATTTCTTTTGCAGGCAATTTTTCTTGAGTTGTTAGTAGCTGCTGTCTTGCAAGAGAGCACGTTGCGTTAGTTGAGCCATCAAAGAAAGAAGGTATTATCATATTTCAGTGAGATTATCAGTTGATGTCAAACTTGCGAACTTTTGTCAGGGAAATTGTCGTTTCTGACCATGTGCATGATAAACTTGAGGTTAAGTGGATGCACTTACGATACACATGTAAACAAGGACTTGACTTTAGATTGTAAAAACATGGCTAAAACTAAAGTGGAAGAGCAACGTCGCTGTGAGTTAGGAGCGTGACGTTGAAAGGGGGTGTTCTGAAGAGGGACTGCACTATTTGCTCTGATGTTCCTATCTCTCCCAGAGATTTGTTTTCCACACCTTCTTCATGCTTCACTCATTTTGTGTCCTGGCTTCTAGATACATTCCTCCATGGTCACTTAGCATTGTCTGATATCATCTTACCATCATACATGGTTCTTTACAGACAACTATTATCGGCTTTATGCTGACTTATTCTCAAATTAGTGCCATTATTGTGGTGGATGAGCTAAGAACTGTGCTGCTCTTGCTGTCCTCTAAGCATCGCATTTCCCCTGGGCCACTCATTCAACATTGGGTGGGAAAAGTCACATTCCTCACTAAACTCAGCCACTATCTAATGAGACCCAACTGTGTTGCCTTTCTGCACGGAAGTGCTGGCCGTTGAAAACACCTGTTCGATCACCCAGTTCGTATTTCTGTCAGTGTAAGGGAAGTCCTTGTTGTACATTTAACAGTGCTTTGGCCGGCCTAATTTTAAACAGCCAGTTTTTGAGGTAACTTTGATCCTAATCTTGCCACCCTGATTTGATACGCTCGTTTTATGTCCATTCTGTCCAGCTGTAAATGACTGTAGAAGGCATAAAGCCCCCCTCTGCAGGGTCTAGCTAGGGCATGCGCTGGACACCGAGATGAGAGGGAGAAGTGGGAGGCAGCGTGTCTCCTTCTGGTCGACAGAGAAGAGCTGGTAATGTGACACATTTTTTTGTGCATGGGCTTGTACTCTTTGACAGATGCACGCCTGCTTGCTTGCTGGGGGCTTGTTGAGTTTCTCTGTTGCCCTGTGTCTAAGGTAACGATCTCAGTGCCTCCAGTCTTTGAAAACCCAGTATCAAATTTATGTATAAGAATAATCACATTTACTTTAATTGTTTAATCGTATATGCTTACAGATGTTCTTTGCAGTCAGAATCGGAGCACCTTGTACATTGCAAGATTGCTTTAACCTAGAGGGAAGAGAGCTTACTATCCTGTCAATGTGGTGCTAAGGAAAATCAAGTCCCATATACAACTGTTTGTTGTATTGCCAAGTCTTATGTCTTTATTTCAAATCTAATGATATTTGGTGTTTTTAAGCCTTCATTCCTTAAATTGTGGGATGCTGCAAGAGTCTGAGCATTTTTTTTTTAAAAAAAAAAGTAGCATTCATACTCTTGCAGTGTGTCGGGAAGGTTTGAAAACTCACAAATCAGGAGACAAGAAAGGATGCTGCATATATCCTCTCGAAAATGTTATGGCTTTTTTTCAGGTTTGATTCACAATTTTTGACAATTTGGAACAGCTGACGATACTTCTGTTCATTTAAGGTGCTGCCATTTACCGCAGATGCTACCCACAGTATGGGCTCTCTAGCAAAGGAGAGTCTTTAAAATGCATAGATCATCTTTTACAGTGCACGGCACAAAGGGACTGGGAGCCTTTGCTGAGAATTTCAGGCACAACCACAATAAAAATAATAAATAAATGAGGCATCTCATTCTACCCAGAGATGCTGTATAGAACTGCTGTTAAAGTTCACATTTGCAAATAAAAGTAGCCTAAATTTAACTATGACTCAATTACACTAAATCTGACCCGTTTTTGTTCTGTGTTTCAATTTAACACTTATTTACATTCTTAGACTTGGCGCTGTTGGAAGAGAAGGGAGGGGGAGCAGGCATTTTGGTCCTCAGAATTGCTATAAAAAAATGGTGATTAGGAAAACACAGCTATAGTCAGCTTGAAGCTGGGTAGCTCATTTGAACCCACTATAAAAGAAAAGATCGTTTTCTCATCCTATTAAAACTGAGTTAGCCACGGCTGTGTAGGCGGCAGGAGATCAGAAGTGAACGTCCAACTTGGAGTTTGTACAACTGGGGTCAGGTCCAAAGCAAACTGCCTGATTAGTGAAACAATTTGTATTTTACAATGACAGCAAATAGGTAAATCTTGTGAGCGTCAGGAAATCCTGGAGGATTTTGAATGGGAGCGCTGACTGGTTTGCAGGTTGCACTCTGATTAGAAGGCGTCATTGCCTCTGCTTTTTCGTACTCATGTTGCAGGGGTGTAAACAAGAGGGACTCAATTTGCTAAGGGTATTTATTTCTCTCTCGCTGTCTCTCCCTCTCTTGTTTTTACAATCTACATGTAATGACTAATTGGCTGTGTTTTCCCAGCTATTTTATGTTTCTCTTGCCCTGGTTACAAGTCGTACTAAACCAGTGTATCCACAGGGACCTATAGACAGCCAACATTGCCAAATGATATGCAGCATTCCCCTTTCTCTCTAAGTGTAAAACATTTACAAGTAAATTTACAAATGCATTAAGAACATTTCCCCCGTTGGCTGTTAGTGTTTATTTCTTCCCCTTCTCCTCCCGGGAGCGGACACCTTCCAGCCCCTCACCTTTCACACACTGCTCTCCCGTTACTTCGCCTCCTTCCCTCCCCGTCGCCCCTTTCCCTCCTCTCCCTCCTCCTCCTCCTCCTCCTTTTCCAGTTCAGCGGCGCGAATTTCTGTTTGTGCCAGTGGGGCGGCCTGGCGAGACCGCAATTGCTCTACCCCACAGATTGACGAGCCCTCAGATGCCGATTTACTGTACATGGCAGCCACGCTGGAGCCGAGGCACATCTGGAGTGGAGTAAGCTTACTCAGAAACAGGGGCCAGCTCCAGCCGGAGCCAGCGGAGCTGAGCGGGGCGCTGAAAGGCAGCCCTCCTGCCTCCCCTTCCCTCCTCCCCGGGTACATTTCCTAATGTAAACAGAGGCCAGGGGGGAAGGACACAGTAACTCTTTGCTGCGTGTTTGTCATTTCATGTTCTTTATCTGCTCGAGGTCAAACCGGAGCTCTGGAAAAACAGAAGCTTTGCTTTTATTCTAAATAGCTGAAAGCTAGCGCTGCTGAAGAGGGGGGAAAAAAGAAAAAAAAAAAGAAAGAGTTTGCTTTTGTGTTTATTTGTTCCACTTTATGGTAATTTGGGGGATAATTTCATTATCTGCAGCCAAATTGAAAACAAGCTGTTGTCTATGCTAATGATACCAGCGTATTATTTTATGTACGGTAGGCGTGGAGCTCTTTAAACCACAAGTGGACTGGATTTCTGCTTACAGCTGTACTTCTTTAACTTCTTTTTTTATAGTCGCAAAATGAGACTTTCCTTTTATTATCTGGAAACGAAAAAGATTATGGATGGCTGCTTTGTTTTACAAAATGGCGAATACCTTTCACGGCCCAGTGCCAGCCTGCTGTCCCGCAAATGCATTTTAGCTACATTACTGCAAAGAAAAAGCCTGCTCGTTTTGGGGCAGATACGCTGATTTTATAGTCCACTTCACTGGACTGCTGAATTTCAGTCTCTGTAAAGAAGTGGGAGAGATTTTTTAGGCATTTACTGACTGTCAGCAATCTGGACAAGTTCTCTGCAATTCTTTACAAGTTTTATGTAGTTTTTATTCCTTCTTTCTAATAGAAAAATGATAAAGTTTGTAGGTTAGTTGTTCAAATGACATTGAAATGATAAACATGCAATTTAAAATGGCTTTTCCCACTCAGTATTCCTTGCAACTCAATAGATTTTCCAGTGAATAAGGAAGAGAAAACAAACCTCAGAAGACATCACTGCTGATAACATACTGATGCATGCTGTGTTGATTTAGCTGTCTTTAAAGACCATAGTAAAATTCATTGGTTTACCCGGTATGGAGACTTTTGAATAATCTTGCTCAGTAAATCTATGAATAAAACACTGCGAGTCAGCCCCCCAAAACATTTTTGCTATAGGAGTAGATAATCTTTGATCACTATATGGTTTTCTAAGGATGGTGGTTCATTGTCTCCCATCAGTTCACAAGCCATGCTCTGTATTTTAGCTTTTTGGTGGATTAAATTGTGACCTTCCTTATTGCGGCCTCCCAGTACCTAGAGGGGGCCTACAGGAGAGCTGGGGAAGGACTTTTTACTAGATCATGTAGTGACAGGACGAGGGGGAATGGATATAAACTGGAAGAGGGCAGGTTTAGATTAAACATTTGGAAGAAATTTTTTACTTTGAGGGTGGTAAGGCACTGGAACAGGTTGCCCAGAGAGGTTGTTGAGGCCCCATCCCTGGAGGTGTTCAAGGCCAGGCTGGACATGGCCTTGGGCAACCTGGTCTAGTGGGAGGCGTCCCTGCCCATGGCAGGGAGGTTGGAATTCAAGGATCTTCAAGGTCCTTTCCAACCTAAACCATTCTATGATTCTATGACTAGGTGGCTCCCATGACTCTCGATGGAGGCTGGCCTATCCACATAGGAAAATTTGTCCTGGGCAGCAAGTGTGGCTGGGCAGCAGCTCTTGTACCATTGTAGTACAAAATTTCCACCCGTGGGGCTCTTACAATCGCTGTTGTGTGTTCTGTTTTGATATGCCTTAATACTTATACAAGAGAGAGAAATATAGGTTGCGTACGTTTTTACTGTTTTAGTGGATGCTGTTTTAGTTGGTTTTAGTAATTTCTTCATAATTATGTTTTCTCTTACTTTCCTGGCAATCCAGATCCCAGTAGGAAGGGGCTAAAATTCCTCATGAACCACCTTGGCCAGGTCTCAGCCTTCTCACCCAGAGAAGCACTGGACATTACCTCCCTATGGCTGCTTAAAACCACTCGAGGTGAAATTCGGTAAGGAGAGTTCTGACTGCGCGGCAGAGGTGTTGGTTGGCTTGGAAAGACTGAACGTTACACATCCTTTCTGAGCATGAAACCTGAAGCAGCATCATGGGTCCAGGGACAAATTCAGGGATGGTACACCATTTTGCATGATCTAGGTGATTACTAAAGTAGATTAGATAACATGGTTTGTTTGGAGTGAAATTATTTATTTGGAAAACCCCAACATTTCTACACAGAAAAGCTGATGGAACCAGTCTCAAAAGTAAGGCTGTTTGACAAACCTCAGAGAGACCTTGGCAGTTGACCGAAATCTAAACTTTTTACAGGGACAGTTGAATTTTGGCTAAGTTTTTCTGGAAGCCTGCAGGGCTCTGGAGGAGTCCTGCCTGGCTGGCAGACCATTGCTCAACCCTAAGACTGCCAGGGTAGAGGATTGATGGCCTGTCATTGCAGGATGGCCCACCAAGAAGTCTACCTTTGAACTAGAGACCTCAGGGCTTCCAGGTTTTGAAACTGGGACAACACTTGTTTTGAAATTTTGTTGATATGTTTTGATATGTATTGGAAATATTTTGATTTCAATGAATTACCAAATCCTGACCCCAAAAAATGTTCCATAGGAGTTTTTTTGAATGGCTCTGTTCCAGTCTAAGTTTAATGACCCTGAGGGGGAAAAAAAAAGGTTTCTCCAAAAATAAAGTAGAAATAAAACTGAATCTAGTGAATGAGTCTGAAGCAGGGTTCCTCTGACCCTACTTACTGCACATCCCTGACTATAATCCCACTGGTGTCCTTGGACCTCCAGTAGACTGGTCTGGGCTCAGTTACACGGTTCTTGTCTCAATTTTAAACATGATATCCGATAGTAATTGTTTAACTGTTTTTTTTTTCCCTCTTTTCATTTACCGCACATTTGAAATTGATTCAACTCCTTGTTTTGCACTAATGCCAAACGTGTCCATGAAGTCTCAAAATGAAATCTTCTTGGTAGATGACTACGCATCCTGCTGGTTATGCTATTGTAATTATATTAATAGTGTGTTCTCCAACTTAAGCAATGTGCAGGTGCAAACCTCTCATTCAGCAGTACATAACTCTTTCATCTGCTGTTCCTTGCCAGTAGATTTCCTGCCCATATGAACATTTCTTGTGAAATTTCTGGAGAAGAGCTGCTAGGGTTTTGCCAGTTGTAAGAAAACAAATACACAAACAACCTCCTTCCAAAACTCAACAACCTCCCCCTTCCCCAATCCTCTCTTTTGGAAACTACTACTTCATAGTAGATGTTCTACATCTAACAAAAAAGACCAGTTGTGAAAAAAGTAAACATTGTGGATTAATGTAGCAAAGGTAAAAGTAAAAAATTCACTAGAGCTGAGTGGCGCCAATAATGTCACCAGAGCCTGCCTATATATCGATATATCCCTTTGGCTCAGGTGGGTGCCTCCTTTTAAATACGTGCCCATGCCTATCCTTATTCAGTCACAGACTCTGTAATGCTTCTTTTGAATCCTGTCCAATTGTATTAGATTTAAAAGAGAATTGGCCACGGCAAATAATAATCAATTTTTAAAGAGGCCTTAATGCAGTGGGTTTTTTTAAGCAAACGCAACTTTGGGACCTATGTGCATGCTCAAGCAGCAGCACTTGCAAGTGCTTGCAAGTGGAACTTGCATTCACAAACTGTATTTATTCCAGTAGGCTTCGAGCTCTGTGGCCATCATCCAGAAATGAAGACAGAAGAGCACTTCGAGAATCGGAGGAGATGTAAAGATTTGAAGTGTATCAGTAGGTGTTAGTCTGCAAAAACATGTGTGTGGGAAAAGGGCAGTTAAACTAACCCAGCTATTAATACTGTACTTTAAAGGGCAATAGATCTCTTTAACATCTAAATAAACTGAGAAATCTGCCTAGGAGTAAAAAAGGAATTTCCAGTTTCAAGTGTGTTATTTCCTCTCTATGTGATTATTTGAAGTATATCTGTCCCATGTTTTTTGCAAAAACTGTTATTGACATTTAAATAGTATTTCAGCATAAGATTATGACAGATGCGAAACAGTCAAACACCAACATCTACAATATTTTTGACCCCCGGATAAACTGTTGTACTTTAAAAAATTATCCTATTGTACTTCCTTTGCCTACTTGCAGTGTTTTGTTTTGTTAAAGCAGTAGAGGATTCATTGAACTGGAGCCTGCCATTTGTTATTGGCATTTCTCAGAAGAATAAGAACAGTCATCAATTATATATTTCTCCAACAAAAACATATACTCAGTATATAAATGTTCAGATTATAATTCCACGCCAAATATACATGTATACTAAAAATAAACCACAATAAATGTTAAACTAAGCAAAAATGAAGACCAGCAAAAGAATGAAGTAGAAGAAAAAAGGATAAAAAAAAGTAGAAAGAGAATAAAAATGAAGGCATTAAGTAATACAGTGGATGTGAAAAAAGAACTTAAAGATGAAGTTAAGAGAAAGAGAAAGGAAACTATCCACAAAATTGTTCCAAAAGCACAATTTATTGTTACCAGGCAGGTGAAACTCTGATCACAGTCATTGCAGTCAAGTCAGGTGTCCTGAAACACAACAAATAAAACCCAAGGGCTTTTAAATGCCCAAGATTAAACAAAGATTCCAATGAATTTCAGTGATCATCAAATGATGATTTAATAATTGAGTCAGGCCAGATATTTTTCTCTATAAAGTTTAAATCGAGTTATCTAAATAAGAATTGCAATTTTCTAAAGAATTATCCCCTTCTCAGATTTTTCTGAAGGAAGAAATGACACTTGGATGCTCTGTTTTTGTGGGGGAGAATCTAATTAATCCAGGATTAGGTTTGTGTTTTGAACCTCTGTAAAATGAAGATTCATTTTGGCTGGGGCTCCAAGCTGGACCCATCACTAATTCTGTTGTCCACCAACTCAGAAAATATAATGGATCTCTTATGCAGAGCGTGACTGAAATATGTGAATCTAAGTTATTCCTGTAAGTGAATTTGAACAGATTTGGTGCTTTTTAGTAGATGCAGTGCAACCACAGGACTCATTTGTACCTTTAGGTGAGCACATGCAGCTCCTGTTAGTCGCAAAGGATTGTACAAGTGCAACAGTGGGCAGAGCTGTACTTGCTATTTTTCATTAATTTTTTAAAGTGAAGCCCAGTCATAGTATGTGTATGTTCCTCGTTAGTAATAGCACTACTATATTACTTTTCCAACAAAACTTGCAAAATATTACATTACCTTTTGGTCCACTGAACTACTGAACTGCCAGTTCCTAACAGAAAAGAGCTGTAACTGAATCGCTAGTAAAAGGGGCAGGAAATTAGATAAAAGAGTAACACTAGTTTTACATGCCTAAATGAAAAGGTGTTAGTTTAAAATATATAGCCTTTCAATATATTTTCCAAATCTTCAAAAGTCCCTGACTTTCGTTATTGAAATGCTGCACTAAATTAACTGACAGTGCTGCACCACTTGTATGTGTTGCAACAGCTTAGGGCATGCCGCGAAAAAAATAGGGTGAAAATGTGCCTATATCCTGATAGGCACCGTGGTGTCTTTGAAAACTAAAAATCTTGCATGATTGCAGCATCATTTTTGGGTAGACAAAGATTTATTTTCTGATAACTATGCAACAAGATGTTATTTGGAGGAAGTTAGCTTTGTAACGAGACAAATATCCTTGCTCATGCTGCCTGGAAAGCTGTGGTAGGAACAGCTTTTGAAACCCATATAACAAACCTTGTGGAGAGAAGAACCTTTTCATCCTTCACTTCTGGTAAGGAGGAGGAGTTGTAAAAGCATGAGAAAATGCAAGGTTGGATGGAAATCACCCTGCCTAACTTTAGCCACCTGTGTTAAGAGCTTACCTATTTTAGATTTCCTTTACCATCAGCGGAGGATGAGAGATCTCCAGAAGGCGAGGCATATTTTGGTTCTTAGAATTGCCAGCTGCTGGTGTGTCTCTCTTTCTCTCCATTGACTGTAAAGGGCATTTAGGTGTCCTACAGCCCATGGGTAGCTGCCTCCATTCAGTGCCCATATTTAGGTGGGATGAAAATGGGAGTTCCGGTGTATACTATAAATGTAGGATGTGGAATTACAGAGCCATGTAACAAATCAAGTTCCTAGTCCAGTCTAGGAAACCCCAAGTTAAACTTCCCTGGGTTAACACCAAGTCAAACTCCACTGCTAGGAGGGGAGGAGAAAGAGGAAAGAAAATGCATCCTGGGTGAAGAAATAAAACATTTTCTCAGATGCTTACTCAATAGTATTGTGCTTCAGGCTCAGGATGTTGCTTCATTGTCAAATGGCTGATCTTTCCTTGTCATGCTTTCCTATTGTTCTCCATTCCTTAAATAATCCTGGCTTTCAGCTGCATTTTTCATCCATTTAATTCATTTTCAAACCCCCTAAAAAATAGAGATTAGTTTAGCAGATCAGGAATGAATTAGAAAAAAATGTTACATAATGGACCTATTTAAATTACACAGTTGCTACTTGCCTTTGCATAGTAATAAAGATGGAGTTAATAGCTTCCACTTTATTTAGCTGCTAAATTCTGCTTTGTTTCAGAGATCAGCTCGACTGCAATAACTACATTGTTCTTTGCTCGTTAATCAGTATTATTTGCTCTCCTTTGAATTGTTGTGAAGTTTCAGAACATGGGCAGTCCTCTGGCAGACAGATGAACGCGTTGATCTATTAGACCTTTTACGCTCTATGATTTAGACAAAGTATTACTACTATAATGGTTTACAGACATTAGTGGCTCGTCTTAGGGCTTCACTGTGCAGCCCCTGATACCACAGCAGCTCTTAGGCAGAACTCCATTGATGTCAATTTGTTCTATTCAAAAGGTACAGGAACAGCGTAGTGTTTGTTATTACACAGTCAGTATTTGTCAGTAGTTTCCAGACCACTATACTTGCAGTTAAATCAGAAAATAAGTAGGGGATTACAATTAACATCTGATGTTAATTTTTTTTTATTTTTAATTTGCGTTCATACCATATATGCCCTTATGACATTATGTACTGCAGAATGTTGCCACAAACTTACTCCTTGAACTGGAACCTTGTATCATTACAAGATCTGGCAGTAGGAGTTATGCAAATAGTGTAGACATACTGTAGTGTTCTTCAGCAAAAGCAGTCCAGTGCAACAGTTATACTGCTGGAAGTGTTGGAGATTATTCTATCATCATAGTTATATAGGTATTACAATTTAGAGTGAACAAAGCACCACTTTTTTTTTTTTTCCGTCTTCACATATTTTTAACAAAACCTTGCAGTTAATAGCTCATTAAACATGCAGGGAAAATCTCCAGGCAATTCCTTTTGCTCAGACCTCATAATCAATAAATTCCTGTGGCGTAAAAGCTTTATCTAAATTTCACCAGTTACTTTCCCTGTAATCCACAATTTATGAATACCTTTTTTACTAAGAGTACTTGCTACATCTGATGTTTAGTGGTCATAGTCATAATCTCTCTCCCTGTATCTCTTTAGTCTGCCTTTTTCCTATGATGGAGCAGCTCCTGCCATTACATGCTTTGCATTTAAGATGCTCTCTGTTTTGGCCAAGTGTATTTGCTGTGTTTGCTCTCCTATCTTTAGGGTTGCAAAGAACAGAAAAGAAAAACAGCCTGAGGTGACTTGATTGAGCTCCTGCATAGAAAACATAGCAGAAGAGCATCTGTTATTAATTAGTCCTGCATTCATGAGCAGGACTCCTTGCAATGAAATTGCTTATAGCATTTATGCACCCTTCAAAATGTGCAGATTGGGGTAGGTGCCAGACATCTCTGGGACTTGCTGCACCTACTGAATAGCTCTCAGACCACCTGGGATGGACTGTGATGTCCTGCTGAGGTTGTGTTGTTCCTCTTTGCTCAGGAAATTTGGACTCTGGCTGTCAGCAGTTCAGGAATCTGACAGTTTAATGCCCAAAGCTGTAGTCTGCTCTTCAGATTAATGGCCAGTGGGCACCATCAAGTGAAGCTAACTTACTCACCCACTCTGGTTATCTCATCCTTGGTGTGTTTATTTGAATATGTAAGGTGCTTCCTGTAAAAAAGCTTTTATGAAGGGTCTGTATATGTTGAACTGTTCAGAGGCCGTACTTACAGGGCCATACTTTGCTGCGCCTGAACACTTGGGAGAGTGCACCCAACTACTTGAATATTTGTGAGTGGACTCTGTAACTGCACAAACACGAGTTCCAATTTAATTAAAAAAATGATTACAAAATTTAGGGGAGCATTTATGAACAATATTTGCATGTTCTCCCATCTTCAGTCACAGCTCTGCCTGTACCATTGGTTTAGAGTAGCAGTTCAGACGAGCATAATAAATAATCCACAGTCACTGAATACGGGTTGTCACTGTGGACAGTTTACTTGGTTTTCTCAGCATTTAGAAATGGTATTTCTCACCTACTCCACACAAGTCTTTTCACTACCCTGCCAACTTCTTGAAGGGAAAAATAACTTCATTCTGGTTTGAGGTGTTTCAAAAGTTATGTGAGGAGAAGCTTAGCTGGTTTTTTTTGCAGGAACGTTAGCTCAGGTATGCACCTCACTTCTAAATAAGCTACATTTCAGGAAGCATTTATGTAATCTCTCTACAGCGGGAATGTTCAGAAACATTCACATTTGAAAATGTTGTTGCACCAGTAGGTCTGAATAGCTATGTCTGTGTGAAGAGCTTAATCTTTGGCAAAAAGCTGTTGCCATGCTTGGAGCAGAATTTTTTTTAGCATCTAAAAGAAATTATGTGTCTAGCACCTTAGTTTTTTGAAGTCCTTCTACAGTCAACAGTGCGCAAGTGAGAGATCCTTCCACTGAAGATGCCTGTGGAGATGTCTGTCCGCTGATATGGAAGAAGCACCTGTAATTGAAGCATCTTCCAGTAGATGCTTAACTTTAAGACTTAGGAAGTTAGGTGACATGAATCCTTCTGCTTACATTTACATATAAAGCTTCTGAAATGTGGATTCCCAGAACCTGACCTTTCAAGCTTAACTTGATATCTGAGGGAGTGACTGAAGCCAGCCTCCCTGGCACTTCCCACTGTGCTCCCTGGGTGTGAAAAGGTGCAAGGAATCACATCCAGAACAAGAACATCTGCTTACCATGCCGTCTCCATGTGGACATCAACACTGCAAATCAACATTATGCAAACAAACTTTTCTCCTTAAAAGAGTCACTTATGCTAGTAATTCTTAGGCCTGCCTATCTTCAGCTTTCCGCCTATTGAAAGGTGTTCTTTGTTGGTTTAAAATACAGATGTCATTTGCCTTCTCTCCATAGAGAGGTCCACAAGCGACTCTAGTCATCACAGCCAATGATGAACTGCTGAGCGAGAAACCAAGATTGCAGATAAGTATCCGTACCTCAGCATCAGGTTAATACCTTCACTACAGAAATTCTGCAGAGTTTGCTGCACAGTCAACTCTCAAGTTTACTTATCATGGATTTGATATATCAGAGTTAGATAATTCTTTTCAGGAGAAACACAGATATTGCAAAACATATATGAACCAAGCAACGAACTAAATTACTTTTTGAAAAAAACTGGTACACAGATTTCTGTATAACACAGGAGAAGCAGCAGGAAAGGCACAGCATAAAGTTTTTGAGTTATACAAACCATAGTGTTGTGCCAAAGCAGTAGTGGTAGTGGCACATGAGAAATGATCAGTCTACAGTCCCAACAATACTCCACAAATAATTGGAAACTTTGTGCATGAGTAGAATCTTTGAAGTCATATGAACATAAAAATTACCATATTTGATCAGACCCAAATTCTGTTTTGGTGAGCATCTTGTCTTTGACACTTTCTATCATTTTTCTTTATTATTCTACTTGCATCTCAGTTATGTTCAGAATTCCCAGTAAAATCAAGACTCTACTTCCTAAGTGTATGGTCAAAGCTATTCTTTGCCCCAAAGAATTTACAGTCTGAAACTGGGAGAATCTCCAAACTGTTGGAGCTTACCCTTATTGCCATAAAATGATCCATCTTAAAGGTTTGCTCTAGCAAAATATCCTACGCATCTACTTAAGAGGTGCTGAGTGACCTCATTTAAACCAATCCTGAGGATTAGGCACAACGTTTGTTTAAGTATTTTGAGATCCTGAGATATAAGAAGCTTTGGAAGTGCAAAGATTTTTTAACTGGCTTAATATGTTTTTGTGTTTATTTGTAGACATAGAACTTACGCAGTATAAAATTTGACAGCTAAGGCCTGTCATGAATTTTTTCCAGGAAAATAAAAACCTGTTAACAATTTGCTGACATTCATGAAAACCCCTAAATGCTTCCAAATCTGCTTCCAGGTATTCATATGCAAGAATTTGAAGTCTTTTGCATTGCAAATATTAGCAAATGCTTTTTAAATGATGCTCACTTTTCACACACCGTTTATATAAGAGCTTTCCGAGTAGCAGCAAATTGTACTCCTATTGAATTTCAGTTCACCTTCATGCTGCCACTTGTGCCAAAAATGGTTTTCGGGGGTATTTTACAGACAATCCAAGAGTACATATCAACCATTAAGGATCTGACTATAAGGTTACAAATAAGAAAATATTCTATTAGTAATGAACGGGGTAAATCCTGTCTGCTTTACCCATGTGAGCAATTCAGTCAATCTACTAATCACTTTATTTGAACAGAGAGGACTGTGTATGCCATTTCACTGCCTTTTGAATTACTCTGTTTATGTGTGAGGAGTGTAGCAAATAGAAAGAAAATAAAAAATTCACTTTGGAGTCTTGGGTTAATTACGAAGTTTGGATAACATTCTGCTAAAAGCAGGCTTTGAATTTTAAGGAATAGTTTTTTTTAAGAAAGCAGCTTTTAATTTTGCAATCCTAATACTTCTCTATGGGTTTATTGCTAGGATAGTCATCCTAGTTCAAATTTAGCTATCTGGAGAGTGTAAGCACAAGTGGGAAATGTAGAGAAAATTTTACCTTTTTTTTGCTTTCTCTTGTGTATAGCAAGTTTGCTAAGCCTATCCTGGTGAGTCACGTCCAGCAGTTTCAATATTTGAGTCTCATTATTCATTAATTCACTTGAGATTATAATGTTTTTTGATTATTTACAGTTTTGCTTCTTACTAGTTCTGCCATCTTACCCTAAGGAGTACAGAACTGGGCCAGGCAGGGAAATAGGAAAATTTGCAGTTTGGTTATCTAAAATGAATTCATTTGGAAGACTGACTGTTTCTCCTCATTTCCCCTTATTAGTACCCCTTTCACTCCCTTTTCCCCATCTCCTCCTTCTGAAGTTGACCTCCCGGTTGTATGGATTTCTTAAATGTGTACATTCCGGGGACACTCAGTGAGGAGGAGCAGCCCCAGAACCCCATCAGGCACCTGGAACCAGATCGAGCTCCTGCATCCCAGTGGACAGAGGAGGCGGCAATCACAGCCACCAGAACCAAAACGCACTGTTGCAAATGTCTGCTGATGGGGTTATTGTTCATGCTTTCCTAAAAGTTTTACCATGGTTTGACATTTAAAGTTTAGCTTTACTCCTCTGACCCTTGGCTCTTTCTCTCGTATCCACTCCCAGGATCTGCCTTCCTTTTGGGAATTTCCAGGAGGAGTATGATAGCAGGGGTTGCCTATACTCCATGTATGCACATAAAGTGTGCCTTCGTATTACTGTAGGCCCAAAATCAAAGCTGTTGTCTGCTTTAATTTGTGCCTCTTTCTCCTTTAGCTGGAGTGAGGCGTCTCCTGAGTCTGAACCTACTGAGGTTTTGTGTCATCCGTGGCCACCTTTTCATCTGCTCTGAACCCAGTCATTTGGAGCAATACGGTTGTGCCAAAAAGCTCCTGCAAATGCACTGGAAAGAGCAAGGAAATAGAAAGAAAAGCACCTCTGCTACTGCCTTGCAGAACCTCTTTTCCCTGCCCCTGTCATTTCTCTAAACAACTTCCAATGAGGAAAGTGGGAATTTGGTGTGGAGAGTGGGAAGAAAACATCAGCTTGAAGGAGGTGAGGGAGACTGGGAAGGGCAGGTGCCTGGGAGGGGTGGTAGCAAACTGGAGCCTGGGGGAGACTAGATCTGTCTGGAAAAATAAAGAGTATGGAGCTGCCTGTGACTGAGGATGTGTCATCGCTGTCAGTGGGCTTGGTGGCCCAGGCAGCCTTGCCAAAAACTGAGAGCATGCAATTGCCTAAGGAGCACTGTTAAATCATTCTTATCATTTTCTCTATTTGCTCAAGGTATCTTGTTTATTCTCTGTATTTCATCTCTGAGGGTCTCTTCCATGAGGGGTTGAAGGACTCCTTAATTAACAGCAGCAGTAATGGATGGCAGCGAGGTAGCAGCATGTGTCGTCTTTCCTGCCCTGCCATTTCTTCAGTCAAGGAAGTCACTTGCGCTTTCTTTCATCATTCCTCCTCCTCCTCCTGTCTCCCTCCCCCGCGTCCCGACTCCCTGCCCTGATTCAAGAGCTTGAAGGTTTGCTGGTGGTAGCCGTGGTGGCTGCAGGGAGGAGGGAATGGGGGAAAAAGCAGAGGGAGTAAAATAAGTGTCAAGGAATTCATTGTCTGTTCTCCACCTGTTGTTATTCTGGTCCCAATCAACCTGCTAGCCAGGCTGGAGCCAGTGGCCATCTGGAAACACTGCTCTGTTTATAAACTTGGCATGAAGCAGCACTCCCGGGCCCTGACCTCCCACACAAATCTGGAAACAATTAGAGCAAGATGATAGGCAGGCAGGGAGAGGAGGGGAGAGAAAAAGAGCGCGTGAGAGAGGAGGCTGCAGAGAAGGGGAAAAACAGACCGAGAGAAGGGGAGCATGGAGAAGGTGGCAAATGTTTCTGGGATGCAAATATTTATGCCCACCTTAAATGACCGCTGGCTCATTAATTATTGGCCTTGCCAAAACAGCTTTTTTTCCATGAAGGCTCAAGCATGCCTTTTCGCCTCCCCCAGCAACGCAGGTTTTCCAAATTATATTTTATGTTTTACGCTGCTAAAAGTTTGCCTTTACGACCCTTAGGAAATTAAGATGGGTCTGTTAGGTAAACACGCTCGGACCCATACATGTTCTGTACTTGGTGGTACTGAAAACTGGAGTCCAAATACTGCAGCTCCCGCCCATCTCTACTAGGAGTAATGTCTTTCTCTGTTACTCGCACACCCCAGGACACTGCTTTCCAGAAAGGACGGCTCCCAGTCTCCAGCTCTGCGGAGTGTGGGAGTCATTTGGGCTCAATTCTCTCAAGCCTTCTCCAGCCCCACCCTACCCACCCACTCTTAGTGCAACTCGTCATGCTCCTTACTGTGAAGACTGCGCTTTTCCTGGTAAAACCAGACCTTCAGTCACCGGGTTACTCCCTAGCTCCAATTCGGATTTTGGACCCTTTCCCAGCCCGGCTCTTGCCGTACAGGTAGGCAGCCTGCCCGTCACCAACCTGCTCCTGCAGAGCCTTGAGGAGAGCAAGGAAGAGCCACAGCTCATCATGAAACATAACCATGCATTTCCCTTTCTGGCTACATGGTATGGGCAATCCTGTCCATGCTCTGGGTGGTTTTAACGTAGCTAATACAGATGCCAATGTGTTAATTCATTTCGCACAATGCATCCTTTCAGTGTAAGAGCTGCAAAAGTGAGTGCTGGATGAGACAAGTCTGACATTCATTTCTGCTGGCCTGCATAAGGGTAGGATCCCTTTTGGCTCACCTGACAGATCTGTTGCTTACACATCCTGAGAAGCCGAGCGTTGTGTTTCAGGTGCAATAAAACACGGCTCCTTCCTGGTATGCGAAGCTGCTGGTGGTGACATTGATTTTCTCTCAGAGTGCATCTGAACAGATCCCTGTGCTGGGCCAGGTGTGGCCCCGGATGGCCATGTTCAGAGCTGCTGCTTGGGCAGCGGGATTCCAACCGGCATAGCTGAGCCGGCTATAACCCATATATATATATCCCATACCTTTTTGTTCCCTTGATTTTCTTCAGGTCTTCTTAGGCCTAGACTAGTGTGCCTTGCTCATGAGGTACATTAAAGGTTTATCTACCTTGTAATTCAGCCATAAAAAACTACAGTTCAAAATGCCTAAGGTCATTTTTTTTTCCTTGACATAGGCTTCAACGGACTCGCCTCTGGTGTGTACATCAGGGCAGCGTTTGGCCCATCAGATCTCACCAGAGCGAGTGGCTCGCCTCAGCTATTTTGCGCTGGCCACAGTGCAGGCATGGCCTAAGTAAGACCAAGACAACTGATAACGCTTGTAACACCAGCAGCGGTGCAGAAAAGGAATGATCGGCTGCAAGATGAGGGCTGTTTGAATTTTATGGCTCCTGACGAGCAGTGTGTTACGCAGAGGTAGTTGTGGTTTGATGAGGAACGGTCCTGCATGCTATGGGAGGCACACGGGATCCACTCAGTTTATGTCATGCTGTATAACAGTATCTCCTTTATCTAATGCTTATTTTCCCTCAAAAGGTGAGCTATCACTGTTGGATACACGCTTATAGTATCTGTGGTCTAGTTCTTTGGGGTGCTGGAAGTCTCCTGAAAAGTGCTTAAAAGGACTTTTCCTCTCCAAGGGAGTTCAGTGGTCCAGACTCGTTAATCTGAATGAAATATTGCTATCATAATTAGTGCTAATTGGCAGCTTTGTTTGCAGCCTCATCAGAGTCAGTGATTAGCTAAACAGAATGAGGAGGCTATAAATGCATGTCTATTCCATAGATAAATAAAGGACCCTAAGGTCAATTACTGCTAAATCAGCACTTTTCAGAGCACTGTGTTCATGTCCTGCCTCCTTCCTTTACCAGAAATTTGTGTTTCACAACAGCTGGTTACTTTTCTCAGATTTGCAGTAAGCATCAAGTTATTACATTCATGTCTGGTGTGGCTATTCCTATGCTGACCCACTCAGGAATGCGTTTTGTTTTGACATGACCTTGGAAACCTAAAGGAATACAAAATGCACAACATGTAGGCGTGTAAAAATAAATACAGGGAACCCACCAGACATGAATAGCAAGGAGCCTAGAAGCAATTCAGCCATAGGGCTAAGAAACAAATGGTTTCTTTATGCGGCTCTGGCTGTTCGGTAGCTGTACTTCAGAGCAATGTAATGGGTTTTAATGTTCATAAAAATGTTCAATCTGGTAAACCAATTTTTAGACTCTTACACAGTCTTGTTGAAATTGGATTCATTTGAACTGTAATATAAAATATTATGTTTACTTAACCCTTGTAAACTGATCTCCTTTGTCTTCATGAACTTGCTGGGCAGTTAAGGACCTAACATTCCTTCCACAGTTAATAAAATTTTGCATTTTTCTCTCTATTCATAAACTTAATTACAGTCAGACCTGGTTAATCAACATCAAACTTTTTTAACACTCATTCTTTTAGATAGTTTTTGGTTGCAAAATAAATATGACGGTCATGCTTTGAGTCTTTGTATATTATTAAGGTTCCTAAATTCTGCTAAGATTTTTTGTGTGTGCAGCCTTGCAGATAGTGCGGCATGCATTGACTGGGGTCTGATTGTACCTATGATGCAAGCTTTAAATCATGTCAGAGACTTTGCTCTTTATAAGATGTGATAATCCAGTTCTGTCCTCGTTTTTGACTCAAAGTCGTGCTGATGTGAATGGCAGGTCAACATTCAAAGCTGCTCCTCTGTTCCCCTCTCTACCCATTTCCTGAATTTTCATCTGTCTCGCGCCAGGCCCCCAGAGACGTTTCATACAGGCATTGCTGTGTTACTTGCAAGTGGGCAAGAATAAACTACATTCCATATGGCCATTAGGTAGCCTTTTTGCTACATGTACATTGCATTTCCCAAGGCACTCAGGATTTACAAAAATCCTTGAATGGTGCAGTTGAAGTTGATCAAAGAGTCCGAGATTCAAGAATTTATGAAGAAGGATTTTGAAGTTTTCTGTCTGAAGTTTTGAGGAGGATACAGGGGCTGGAACAGTGTTTATAAATCCTAAAGCTTTTTCTGGAGGTAGCTGATAGGTAGGAGTGAAATCCCTTTACAGCCTTAAAAGACAATACAATTCAGTGTGCACTTTTGTTAATTAATTTAACAATGAATGCCTGGCACTTGGTTTGCTATGCATGGATTGTTGAGCTCCTGGGGATCATTTCACCCCACCCTTGGTATGGATTATTAAACAAAGTGCAAGATTCGAATGTTAACTAAAAATGAATAGTGAAAGGACATAGTATGTTGTAACTTCAGCTTTCACCTCGGCACTGATTAATGACCACAGAAGATAAGTGTAAAAGGTCAAACCTATCAATTTTAAAACAAGGAGCAATAACAGAGCTTCCATTTCTTAAGTTCAAGCTCCCTGCTACTTTAAGTCCTGTTTGCAATGGCTTTTGCTGAGTGCTCAGGAAGTCTTTGGATGGCACTTTGCATAAAGCTGACTTTTATCAGGGCTAGTTTTCAGCCGTGAATCAGATATGCCTTTGTGTATAAATTCAGTGTTCTGATACCACTGGGACTGATGTGAAGCTGTGCAAAAGTTTAGCAAGGCAGCTACCAAAATGAGGCATGAAAGTATGGGACCCTTTAGTGTGTATTCCTCTTTGTGTGTTATTTATGGAAGATAGCTCCATCTTTGACAATGCATCTGTATTTAGTCGGGGTGCTGCTTTTTACCCAGTTTTATGACATGACTAATCAAAGCATCAGGAGATCAAGTGCCTTGCTCAAGGTCACAGATTGATTCAGTGGCTCAGTCTCAAACCTAGATTTCAGCATGGCTCTAACTTTCCAATAACACAGCCTCTATGAACCCCAAACTAAAGGCAACACAAATGACTGTGTATGGTGTAACCAGTACAAAGACTTTTTTTTATTGTTTGACGTTCTCTTTTAAAACAATATGTGGAGAGAGAGGACATGAAGACAGACTAGGAAGGGAGTAAGTAAAAGAAGACACTGTGTTCTGTGCTCACAAAACACTCACAAGGACTTGTACAAACTACATTCATGCCCAGACTGTGAATACACAGCTTGCATGTTTCAAAGTCTTTCCTACGGAGTGCCTTGTAATCGCTATACTCAGCATCCTGTTTAAGAGAAGCTATTAACTACTTGCAGTACTTTCCTTCTATTTTTCGGTAAGATAATATGAGGCAAAGGCCAAGAGCTAACGTCAGGATCTGTCCAAAGCACATTTTTTTTTTTTTTTTAAAAGAGGTCTGTTAGTTGATATTTTTGAAGTGGCAGAAAGGAAGCACCGGGGCAGTGTCCTTCCTGGCTCTGCACAGCTTCCTGCGCGCTTCCCTGCCGGAGCGTTAGTCAGAGCCCTGCAACAATTCATGCTCAGCCTCCCACGCCATCGTCTGCCTGGCTTTGATTTTCTGAACTTGTACGATCGGCCGGCTGGTCTGTTCTCTGACTTAACGATGAGTGTACAGGTGGCAGAGCAAAGAGCCAGCAGAAACATTGCCGTGATTCAGAGATTGAGAATGATCTCTGCGTGCGCGTCTCTGAATACACCTGCCTTTTAATGCTGTAGTAGACAGAGTTGCGTAATGTACCCAGATTAAAGTCTACAAGGCTCTTGGATAAGCCTGTTGTGGTTAAAGAAAAAAAAAATTAGAGGTGACTGATTGCTGACTAAACTGTTTTCACGCGCACATTTCTCATATCCCTGGTGATGAACTCTCTCCAAACTTCTTCCCACCTGTTTATGGCTTGGCTCTCTGGGCCAGGTACTGTTCCCATTGGCACAAGTGCAAATCCAGTTACCTGATGTAAATTAAAACCAGTTGGGCTACTCGGGCTTCACATCATTGTAGTCATTGTGGAGCCGCGATTTGTGAATGGAGTGATGTCTAGTGCTGTAATTTCCTGCAAATGGTGGAGAAGACGCTGATTTTGCCTGTAGCAACAGCTGCTGAGAAAGGGAAGAGAAAAACCTTTGCAAGAGCGGGAGGAGATAACAAAGGCAGTGTGCAAAGAAGAGTCAGTCAAAGGATCCTGATTATCTTTGGTTCACTGAAAGAAATGAGGATTCGCAGGCTTTTTGGTTTGCAGGCTTTTGTGGGTGTGTCTTCTGTCACATTTCCCTTTTTTAAAATACAATCAACCTTTTTCGTCTCTCCTTTCTATTCTAATAGGACAACTATTAGTAGCTTCATCTTGAGAACCAGTGTAGTAATGCAGTCCTATCTTTGCCTGTTCTCTCTCTTCACCTTTTAGAAGTCTTTCAGGTAATTTTGTGTAAAAAACAAGCTGTCTCTTCAAAGAGGGCACTGCTGTTCTGGTTCCTGTTGACACTGCAGTGAGAAACTGGTTTTAACCTCCCCATGGCCTAATGCAGCAAGAGGCTGCGTTAATGGAGAGCTTCTCAAGAAACCGGTAGGCTTTGACTTTTCTTTAAGAGGACAGAGGATAGCAGAGTTTGGGGAATATGTGCCCTGCAGTAATCGAGCTAACCCTCTGCACACTACCTTCAGCTGCTGCCATGGGGGATCATACCGCTCTGCACCCTTGGGACAGATTTCAAGGCAAATGTTTAGCGAGAAACCAGATATTGAAGCAAGAGAGATGAAATGTTATGAGGACAAAAGGATTCTGCTGTTATCAGAAACACCTGGGTCCTCGGATCAGCCAGGGTCAAAGAAACCACCTACATTCTTCCTGCCACATATATATGAAATATAATTTGAATAAAAAGACTCAGCAGCTCGTAAGAGATCAGAGCTTTTTGCACATTCTCTATTACCCTATTATGAGCTTCCCTTGCTGTTTGCAAGTCGGGCTGTATTTGTGCATTTCAGCATGAATGGCTTTGTAACAGAATTTTGTAGATGACTTGTAGTTTTCTGAAAATTAACCATATGTGACAGGAAAACATTACAAGAGGACTGGACAGATTGATCTACTCAATGATTTTACATTATTAACATATTTGCCATGCAGCTATTAAACCAGATCTGTTGCTGCTTTTTTTTTTTTTTTTTCCAGTTTTTTCTTATTAATTTTGATTCAACCAGAAAACTGCCCACATTGTTTTTGTACTGGGAATAGTTTATTGTATACTTAGTGTATTCCCAAAGCAGCCTAAATGTTTTCATTATTATAGTAGCTCTGACATGTTCCCAAATAATATTAGCTGGGATTTGATGAGTGACTACTGTTGATGCAATGCTAACGTGACCTATATAAAAAAAAGTTTCTTCCAGCCCTCTCTTACACTAAGGCTTGTCTGGTACATCAGCTTACTTTCGTACACAGCAGCTGCTCCAATAGCATTTACACTAAGCCGTGAAATGGGATATATCTCAATAAACTGAAGTGACTGTCCATTGTAGTCCTGTTTTGAACTGGGCCTGAAGTTTCACATTATGTCCCCCAAATTTTTGCCAGGAGACCTCAGCTGCTCTATTTCTACTTCATCTACAAAGGTGCTTGGCTTTTTGCAAAATGTTGGAGGCATATGGCTCTGTCAAGTTACATTTGCTGTTAGTTGAGAAGAAATCTGTGAACTTTGTGAAAAACAATGAAAAGAAAACTTGTGGCGCATGGTATCTGTTTTATTGCTTTGTTCACAATTGTGTTACGTACCTTTAGACAGTGGATGGTAACTGTCAAGAAATCAAAGCTGTTGTTTTATCGTCATATATGTTCATTTCTCATTATTTCATGATAAAATTCTTCAGTACCCGAAGGTACTGACAGCATATGTAACATTTAAAGTATACATTTGTCTTTTGTATTACTACTTCATAATCCTAAAGATGTTAACACAAGGTTTCTTGGAATATTTATTAAAAAATAGCCACTCTGCAGTATGTACATGACCGCTTTTAGTGGTGGCAAAGAATTTCCCTGTATACCAGTGAAGAAAAATGGTAGAAAAATAGAAGTAGGAGCGAATTCATTTGCTTCAGCCCTCTGACCTAAGGCTTCTCATCTGGAGTATTTCTGACAGATGCCTGTGCAAGTCCTTGAGCTGTTTGGTTCCTCACAGTAGGACTTCCTGAGTTTTGCAGTTTGCTTTAGTATAGAGAGACATCCCTGCTACCTTTTAGATTAAGCAGCGCTCTGCTTGCAAAGGTCCTGGTACAAAGGCTTATTCTCAAGATTTCTCCCTGTTGCAAGGTGCAGCTCAGCCATGTGGCAGCTGCAGTAAGCCGCTGTCTGCCATTGCTGTTTTAAGGACCATGCTGATTAAAACTTCTTTAAGACACCCCATGTTTTAGGGGCAGGACCTGTTAGTTTGCATCATGACACGCAACAGTGTCGGTTCTAGAGGAACTGAGCTGAGGTTGGCTGTGGTAAGATGTTCACTCGGACATAATGTGAGCACAGCACCTTCCTACAGCTTTTCAGAAACAGAAATGTGTGTATAGGGTTTTGTTTTGGTTTTTTTTGTTTTCTCTTTTTTTCTACACACTCTTTAATTTACTTTGCTGTTCAAAGATAGCAAAACTTTGCTTTTTGTTCTTTGGTGTTTATAGATTTCTGCAATGATGTAAAAGTGGTGTTTTTTACAAAAGGTAACAGTTGTCAACCTTGTAAATCACAATAATAAATCATGAAGATTTTTTTTTTTTTGGTGGGCTATTTCTGCCTGAGAGTTGCATTCCCTGTGCACCAGAAAGAATATGTTTCCTGACCACTAAACACCTTTTCCGCTTCATGTAAGTTGACACTTGTGTTTGCAGCACCATAAAAAGTGAAATCAACCAAAAGAAGTCAGGTTTTGTTTTTTAAATGGTCTGTAGGGCACAGATAATTTATGCATCATCATCATCAGGTTACATAGGAGTTTCGTTTCTTTTAGCACAAACCAATTTCTTGAATGCCAAAATAAAATCCCTGTTTCCAGCAATACCCAAGTCTTTCCATTTTGCTTCTGCTGCCTCAGGAGATCCTCCTTCATGGAAAACTGATTGCAGGAGATATGCATTTTCCATAAGCTTTCTGCTGCCTTGTACTACTTTCATTCATGCTTCTTAAACATATATTAATTTATAGAAGGTTTGTTATTTACTTCTCAGGTGAGAAAAGACTTTACCATCGGTGAGGTTCTGCAGTAGGAATCTCAGATATATAGAGGGTTGCATTTTATGCCATGATCTCACTCGTTAAAAAGGAAAGATTACAGTGCAGTTTTCTGAAGACTGAGAGTTAAAGTCACCCCCTCTCTGCTACCTGTTTTGCTCTTCTTGGGGTGATTTACCCTCAGCCCCCTCTTCCCAAGGCTGGAGCCTAAAGGCACAAAAAAGGTGGCCACGGGCTGTAATACTGGAAGTGGGCTGGAAGTGGGGAGAAGGAGCATTTCAGGAAAACAAAGTTACTTCACTAAAACCGTATTTGTGAGCTCTTAAACTATTTGTGTTCCAGTCAGAGCTTGCTCCTTCACGATCCAGATTCTCCCCTGGCTTAGTGCTGCAGTGAAATCATACTGCTGTGCTTCTGACATTGCAGGCTGTTGCCAGCATAGAAACGATTGTGATAGCACAAATTCACCAGGGATGGGCAAACTCCTTCAATAAAAATAGCAACTGCCATGAACCTCAGCCCAAATTTTGAACTCTCCCCCCCCCCCTTTTTTTTTTTTTTAAAAAAAAAAAAGCTAACATGATTTCAATAAGTACCTCCCTGAAATTAATCATGTGGACTCTGCAGTCTTGGCCGTCTTCGCTGATCCAGCTGCTGTCCTCAAATCTGACAATTTCCAATGTTTCCCTTGGGTTAGAGGGAGTGAGTACATTTTGGGGTATACCTTTGACCTACGGAATGCATGGGATGGGAAGACATCAGCCAGCTGAGCCCAGAAGAAAGCGTGCCAAAACTGAGGCTCCCCTGATAAAATATAGCTTGGAGAGGGGAGCTTTTGGAAGCTGGGGGGACAGAGCTGCCTTAGGTACAGGGGGGAGGATGAGGAGGGGACAGAGAGACTCTGATTAAGTTGGGAAGGATAAATTCAGAATAGAAGAAAGAGATTTCAGAAGATTTCCATAAGCCCTGGAGCATCCATGTCACACTGCCAAATTGCCTCAGCCTGAAGTGTAGGTCCTTAGGGTGAGAGTGAACACAGCATTCCCCCATCAATTTGCACACTTTATGCAAAAGTGAAAGAAGACAGCATTGTAGGTTGCCGTGGTAATATATCTTCTGTGTACCCCCATGGTGGGATGTTGTCCCAGAATGTACAGGAAAGGGTGAATGAATGTGGCATGACGGATCCCTTGTGGGCTCCGGTGCAGGGGGCAGGCTGAGCGCTCCCAGGGGAACGGATTTCACAAGCCAACAGTGCGTGCAGCTCAAGTGCCCCTTGTAGGTAAGACCTTGAGAAATCCCTTCTGCTTCTGCTCAGGCCATACGTTAGGCAGAAGAGATGTGAGCTTGCTTTGCTGTACCCCGGGCTGGTCAGGTATGGCGGTGACCGTATGGCTGACTCATCCTGGCACAATCCTGGGTTTACAGAGCCCTACGACTTTTGGGATGCAACTGGTTCCTGCCTAGATCGGTGGAGAAAGAACAGAGAAACAAGGGTCTCACTATGTAAATGTACCCCATGGGTGAAATGCAGCCCCTGTTGCTGCAGTTGTCTGTGAAAACTCAGCTGAGGAGAGAAAATGGGTTTGCAAGAGAAAGCAGCTTGTTCTTGGACACAACTAGCGTGGGTAATTAGCACCTCTGAGTAGGCTAATGAAGAGAAGCATGAGGGAGGTGAAGGAAATTTGCAGTTAATGCCGGTGCGCTGGTGAGCTTCCCAGAGCGTGGAAGTTTCTCTTTAAGCCACGTACACGCTGCAGAGCAGGCGTGTGGGAAAGGTTACAGTGAATTTGCCCTCACATAAGAATCACTTTAGAGCAAATAACAGTCCCAACATGAGAAAATGATTTCAAGCCATGAAAAGCTGAAACATTGTTCAAGGACTTGTCAGATGTGTTTTCTGCCTTTCTTTTTTCATATGTTTAGCTTAGGTAATATTTACAGTTTTAGGCATTTGGTTTATTGGCCACGGTGTTCACTTTAATCAAACTATCACACGCTGTATGTGCCTTGCTGTGGTCTGTATTGCATGTAATTAGGAGGTAGCTATACAGTGCTCTCCCAGCATGAAATGCGCTGGCCTTTAGAAATTGTGCTTCTTCATGACTCTGGTGTTTAATTGCATGCCAAGTGTGAAAATGAATCTGTTCCGTATAAAAAATAATGGTATATATACAGTGCCATTGATCTCACATTTCAAAATATGGTTGCAAGCTATACTGAATAAATCCATAGCAAGTACTTCTGAATGTTTTTCCTCTGACTAATGGAGGGTTTGCTTGTGCCTGACAGCACAGAGGGGGCTGCCAAGATGGTGGGGGAGGAAGGAGACAGGAGCCCAGGGCAGTTCCCATGGGTCTGGCAATAAAAGGAGCCTAAACCTATTTTTTGGGGGGTTTTTTTGGTTTGTTTTTGGGTTGGGTTTTTTTTTTTTTGGCCTTGGCAGCCTCCTGCTCGGTGCCAGCACCCTCTGTGCTCCCAGGGAAACTTTGCCCCATCCCTTTCAGCTCTCCTTGACTCTTTGCAGCCATCACAGCTTGCAGGGGGGTTTCACCATGACTGATGAGAGCGAGGAAGGGGCAGCGAAGGAAGGAGCTGATGGGGACAAGAGGATGGATATTTTGTTAGCTGTGGAGCCACTGTCCCACAGGGACTTTCTGTGCTGCCTGCAGCTGATGCATCTGCTGGGCTGGGCTAGCTGGTGCCAGCCACATCTCCAGGGGTGCCTTGTCCCTCCCAGGTCCCTGGAGCAGCCCTGTCTCTGCAGCCACAGCGTGCCGGGACTGCGTCTGTGTGAAACGCTGGGAGTAATGGCTCTTCCCATCTCCTCCCTCCTTACCGGCCACTGCCAAGATCAGCCATGGGGAGATGGTCACTGGACACAGGCAATTTTCAGAGAGCCTGGGCAGGTCTCACAGGCAGATGTGATGAGGACTTGTTCATGCATCCATTTTTCCATTCTGAAGGGTGTCTTTCTCTTAAATAGGTGTGTGCTCACAGCATGCTGTCAAGGGTCCCTGGACACTGAAAAAGAGAATTAACTTCTGACTGCAAAACTAAAGCCTCGCCTAGTTTTATCCACGCTTCTCTTTCTTCCTTCATGCCTTAATACTCTAAGTAAGGTTCAGGTGCTCGGTAACCATTTTTCAAGAGGTGGAGAGAGGCCAGCATGTTTCAGCGCTCTTAACTGCGTGTGAAATTTGTGGATGCTGAACTGTTAGAAGTACGCTGAAAGGCCAATCGCTTGTACCTGCAGAGGAGGAGTTTGGTGTTTAAACCATAATTTAGCCATTACGTCAGGACCTTGGATGTTAGACTGTTATTCTGCTTGGGGTAATTTCAGAATTAGGTCATGGCAGGATCAATTCTGGACGTTCTTCCCACAAGTTACTCTTTTCCATCTTCAAGTACCAACTCAGTGAACCCATGTGGATGTTAATTGTGGTTGCACAAGTATGCCGTTATTGCCAGATGTGTAAATTGGGGAAGCTAAAGCTCAGGCACTCAATCCCTTCTGGCAGCTCTGCTCTGCAGGAGTACCGTGATCAGAGGGACGGTAGAGGCAGCCGAAGCTGGTAACACCATTAGGCTCTTTGTGAGAGCTGGCAGAGTAAATTCTTGCCACTTTTTGAACTCCACTGCTCTAAGCATTTACTTGGGCACCTTGTATATTTTGACTAGTGCTTTCCTGAATTCAGAATATCCTCCACAAGACAACACATGCATTTATATATGAAGGGTGGTGTTGGGCATTGTGAGTTATAATCCTACCGTATGCATAACACATGATATTTAATGCAACATTGTGACAGAGAAATTAGGGGTATACTGTAATATACTAGGCTGATAAACCAGATCTCTCCCCATAAAATGTTAATCTGGCCATGAACTCCATATGCTTTTTTAACTTTAAAAATCACTCAAAGTTCTCCTTCACTTCATGCTCACTACTGATGTCTGCACTCGTGCATGATCTATAGGTGACAGACACTTCCAGTCCTGGTCGTGGAGCTTGACTCTTCTGGATGTCTGTATGACTACATCTCCCTCTGATTTTCCAAAGGTTTGTAATTCATCTGAGAAGTGTCCATTAATTTGTTCCTCATCTTACTTTTGCTTTTTACTTTTCTACTAGACTTTCTCTTCTGTGTTTTATTTAATTCAAAGACTAAGGACGCCGATTTTGTAATCATACTTTTTTGTGAATTTCTTTTAGTGGTGTTGAGAGCTTGAGTGCATCAGCAAGACGACCAAATGGCTGAGTGGCTTTGGCACCTGAATCTCTTAATAAATCCTGTTAACAAAGACATTTCTCAGGGGCAGGGTGGAGGGACTTGGGAAGTAAGAGATACAGAGGAGATTGAATAAATATGCACACAATGTCAGCTCCCAGGGTCTGGCTGATCTGCTCGTCATACAGTTTGAAGGGGAGAGGGAAAAATCGCCTCTGAACTCTTCCAGGCCTAAAATGACTTTGTGCTGGGCTGCTCCCTTAGAGTATGGCTGGTGAACCTGTGTTGGTTATCAGTGTGCTCAGGTAGCGAGGATGGTGGCCAGCTATGTAGGATGCTTTGCTATTCCCTGATTCCTTGCACAAATGTCACCTACTGCTGTGATGCTGAGGAATGCAACGTTACACCTCCTAACAGTTTCGCCCTACGCTACTGCGGCATTGCTGGCTAAATCTTCCTCAAACAGTGCAGCAACATCTGCTGGGAAAACAACCATGCTGCAAAGATGCAATGCAGAACCTGCCACTGAATGGGTTTCCTTTAAAACATTTGATAATATGGTTGAAAATGAATAAACAGGTGCAATGGACATTGAACGGTAGAGGCATCCCTTCCTTGGTCAAAGCAAGTGATTCCAGCCTGACAGCCAGAGTCTAAGTCCAAAAGGTGACCTGAAACTTGGACTTGGACTCCAGCATGGCAGGTTAAGGGTTCCCTGGGATGGAAAGTAGGTGTCAGGCAATGGGTCTTTGTGAAACTTTTTCTTGCTAGTAAATGTAATTCAAACTGTCTGTAACTTTCTTTCTTTGGCCCTGAATAAAGGTTAGTGAAATAAATAAATGTTAATGGAATATAGCTAGACTTGTGTAAGCCATTTGACATGGGATCACATGGCATAGTGATTATTAACAAGATAGACTGATTCAAAACTGTGTCATGTGAAATAGATGAAGACTTCATTAAGTCATAGGGCTTAGCTATAAACTGAAATGCGAAATCATCACTGTGTGTCAATGTTCCCATGGAAGTTAATTAACATTAACAATTTCATCAATGATTTGCAAAGAACACTATGAATTTGTTGCTAATAATAACTGTTGGTGTCAAAAAAGATGGGAATGATGAATTATAGAGATAGGTCATTTTTTTTTAGTGCAACAGTATTGAAGGTCGTACATCAAGAAACCTGTGTCACCCTTGCAGAAAGGCACTGAGGCTGAGTGGTCTGTCTTGGGAAGAAAGAATATTTTAAAAGAAGTTGTTTTTTTTGTGGCCATGGGTTCTCATTTTAATGTTTGCCTACAAGAGATAGAACAAAGTATGTGAATGGTGGTATATGACTGGAAACTGAGAGGGTGTATTACCTCTGTGTTTGGTGGAGAAGAACTGCTACAGCAATACTGTGTTCAATTCTAGTATTCACAACTCAAGAAAGCTGAAGATAGACTGGATGGTTTCAGATGAAAACATTACAGAAGCAGTTTTATAACAAAGGACGTGCAGGGATTAGTTTATTTCCAAATGAAGGTTAGAGGGTCACTTGATGATACCCTGAAATACCTACAAAAGTAACAGGTATCATCAACAGTGGACTCTTCAGTCTTGTGGAGAAAGTGACCGTGATATCCAATGGCTTGAAGTTAAAGTCAAACATGTATCAAGTAGAAATAAGGCCTGTGTTTTAACTGTGGATATCTGGTATTAGTGATGAATTAAATTTTTGTATTCTCTATTAGACTATTGACTTGATTGACATAATTAATATCACTGTTCTTCTAAAGATACATTGTAGTCTAACAGCTGCTGCTCTTGAAGCAGGAGCTTACATAAGAAAACTTTGGACCAGTGTTAGGGAAGAGATCAGACTCAAAGACACTTTTTCTAGTCTTAAAACAATATATTTGCATCCTTTGCAAGTTTTCTGTCCTTGGAGATTGAAACTGGGTGAAAGTACAAACCAAAGTGAACCGTTGCTTGGAACTACAATGGACGTAGTTCTTGGCAACCTTTCAGATGTTACTTGGTTGCACCTGCGTTTCATGCAGATGCAGCAGAGCTGCAACAAAGTACCACTATATATTTGAAATCTGCTCAAGAGAAAGACATTTTGGCCACTGGAGTTAGAAAACAGATTGTGTGAAGCAGTTGGTGTGATTTTTGGTATAATGGAGTTCAGTGAAGTTCGGCTAAGACTTCTTTTTTAAAGTGTTTTTTGCAAACTGTGGCTTAGGAAATAAGCCCTTTCAATGAAATTGCACGCTAAAAATGACAAAATATACTTTTTTTTAAAAAAAAAAGGAACTTGCACTTACATTTACTCATCTGACCTTACCATAAGGAGTGGAAACATACTTTCATTGTATATGTTATTAGAAAGTTCAACAGCAACGAATAGTAGAAAACATAGCAATAGGTGGATTTTTTCACATTTTTCAGGAGGATAATAGTAGACGAAATTCAGAAGATTACCTAAGTTACTTTCTGACAGCAAGGTTTACTATGCATACATCTTCTTTTATGGAAAACATCTATTGAATATTTAAATTTCTCCCCTATCCTAAAAATATCCTTTTCAGAGAAGTAGAGGAATGTAAGTATATGATCATGAGTTTCTGTTTCATCTTAAGCAGACTGTGGCAATGTCTATGCTATAGTCTTCCTTTTATCCTTTCTAATATTTCATGGCAGTGATTGTTACAGAATATGTGAAAGGTAAAAGTATTTTTATATATTATGAATCTTAAAATATCCTCAGACTTCTCTGTGGTTTTTAGCATCCAAAAAGTTGTGCAGTCTTTCAGTGTCAGAAAATAACCTGGTTCTGACAGAGAAGCCAGTGCAATCAGGTTGAGGATGTGACCCACTATATGCATTTACTTTAAATTAAATAAACATTTTCTTCTACAAACACAGGATATACCAGCATGTGTGTAAAATATTTATACTATCTTGGGCCTTCCCACTGGCATCAATAGAAGTTCTGTGTATGGATGTAGGGGATCTTATTCTTCAGCCAACCTCCAGACTTATTCATGTAGAGAATACCGTGTTTTGGTTAAGATTCACAGTGGGTGTTAATCTTCATTGAGCTTCTTGATGTTTTGCTGACGTACAGCAGCAGAAAATTTGGTCTCCTTGTTATTAAGTTCTGTTATTTAGAAGGTGGTAACAACAGTCATCATATGGATCTGACCAAACAAGCGGTTTGATGAACACATAAATTAATTGAGTATGCTTTTTAAGTCATTTGTACCTTGCTGTTGGCTTTAACGGAAGTATCCTAAGGCTGAAGCACAAATTTCTCCCTCATTAGAGACCAGAGAAACAAGACAGGAAAGAGACATACGAATTCCCTCAGCATGTGAAAATCTTGACCTAGAATCTGTGATGAAGCTCAACTGACCTAGATAGTGTGCTTAGCAATTTAAAAAAAAGCCACTAGTTACTTCCTTATTTTATAAATTGCAGGGGATTTTGCTGCTTAAGTTATTAAAATAGAAGGCTTGTGTCAGCATTGAGCCCAAGAGAGTCTTATATCAGAACAGTACCAAAGGTAGTGCCCCCATAGAGAATGGAGGGAGATGGAGAGAGAGGCACAGACAGGTCCTGTTGGGCAAGGTGAATGTTGATGGCTTGCCCCGGTCACACAGAGGACTTTTCCTGGAGCTGGGAGTCCAACAGATTCACAGAATCACAGAATGGTCAGGGTTGGAAGGGACCTCTGGAGATAATCTAGTCCAACCCTCCTGACAGAGCAGGGTCACCTACAGCAGGTTGCACAGGATGGTGTCCAGGCGGGTTTTGAATGTCTCCAGAGTGGGAGACTCCACAACCTCTCTGGGCAGCCTGTTCCAGTGCTCTGCCACCCTCAAAGTAAAGAAGTTCCTCCTCGTGTTAAGATGGAACTTCCTATATTCAAGTTTGTGCCCGTTACCTCCTATCACTGGGCACCACTGAAGAAAGACTGCTCCCATCCCCCTGGCACCCTCCCTTTAAGTATTTGTAAGCATTAATAAGATCCCCCCTCAGTCTTCTTTTCTCTAGACTAAAAAGACCCAAGTCCCTCAGCCTTTCCTCATAAGAGAGAAGTTCCAATCCCCTAATCATTTTCATAGCTGTTCGCTGGACCCTCTCCAGCAGTTCCCTGTCCTAAACAGAGACTTCTGATCCCAGACTGCCAGTTGAGCCTTTCTTCCTGAGGTTATGCCTTCTCGATGAGGCGACAGCGTACATTTCCCATCATTGCAAGCACGCAAAATTCATGCCAGTGTCCAGTGAATTGTGCCTGCTGAATCCTCCCATACCGTTGTGTTAAGGGATCTCCCTTGGCTGTTATTGAAAGGTAGTTACTTCTTGAATTGTCTCCCATTTGTAACTTGCCACGGGTGTGCTCCTACTCTTGCAAAGAGGAAAGCATAAACTCCTGCTAGAAATGGCTGCGGGATGTGGTGAATCCCTGTGTGAGCTCCTATAGCCTCTTTTCTTCATGTCAGGATTAGGATGTGCAGGAGTCTTCTCTGTGTAGGTTTAATACAGTCTGGGGCAGGGGAACAATCCTGGCTCCTTGTGTAGATCTTCTGTGAAGAAACAGCGTCTGTTCATTCTCTAAAATAATCTGTAAATGTATAAATTATCTTAGGATCTCAACAAGTTTCACTAGCGGTTGCTACAGTTTAGAGTCACTGCACCGTAGACCAGGACTATATCTGTATCCTGGATCCATTGCTTGTCAAGGAAAGAAATTAAAGCATATATCAAAGCAAAGCAACATTTCATTTATAGCTATTAGAATTAGTCAGCTTTGAGCTTAAACCTGCATACTGTGCTATTACAACTGGAACTCAGTGGAAATGGGCCTGGGATCATTTATTTACTAATTAACTGTTGTCATGGAGTGTAGCTTGCCAACTATACATTGCCACATCACCATTCTTGAAAGTCACACAGAAGGGAGCATGCGAAAGTGCTCTGTATTAAGAAACACAACAACATTATTTCCAAACCTGCTAAACTGGCATTATATTCCCTACATTATTATAGTTGGCTACTGTTTAGGGATGGAAGAATCAGGAACCTATAATTTAAAACCTTGTAGAATACCATGGTATAAAAACTTTTAGCGCATTTAAAGGTTTTATTCCATTTTGGAAAGCGTTCGACAAAGACAGAATATTTTTTTCCTATGAGAACTATTTTTGGCTAAAACGATATTCAAAGTAAAAATTTTTTATAGCTTCTGGGAACCCCCAAATTTCTTCTGTCCTCCCTTCGACTTTATAAAGTCATCTGGTTTTCTACATAGCAGAAACTAATCCCATTGCAGAGGGCTCCCCTTAATACTATGCATAAATGTAGCTTAGGAGGTGTATACAGTCTTTTGCAGGATCAAGATTGAAATTCATTCTCCAACTAAAAATTATAGAGGCACATTCAATGATTAGTAGTATCAGATATAAGAGCTGACATCAACCTTTGGCCATCCCTTACTCAGGAATATTCATTGTAAATGACAGTTTGATTCTACATAATGCCGGTAACATGCATTTGAAGGCTTTGTTTTTCAAAAAGTACCCAAACTTCTACCATTGTTGTAAAAAAACAGGAATCAAGAAAATACTAAGAACTTTTGAAAATCTTGCTGTGATTGTGCCAGCCTCATGCACCAAGACCCACACTTCACTGTGAAATGAGTCAAATTCATTTTAGTGGGCCTATTTGAAATTGTTCTTCCACTCCATCTTTCCTCTCTCAAGGCCTCAGCTGGAGACTTGTGACCATTTTGGGTACTGTATGCCAAGAAAGACATAAAACACTTCAGAAGGATCCAGACTAGGCTAGGAAATCTGAGATATGGGAAAGACTGGAAAAACTGAGTTTGTTTATCTGGAAAATGAGACCAAGGAGAGACACAATAACAGTATTTAAACACATAAAAGGTATCTAGAAGGGAAAAAGAATAAACTGCACTCTGGAGTGATTTAAGTAATACATTCAGAATAACATCCCAGTTTTAAAGATAACTGAGGTCTTAAATATAGTATTGAGGAAGGCTGCAGAATTTCTACACTGGAGATGTTTAAGAATAGGTTGCACAGACATCCTATCAGGATTAGCTCAGATGAAATTGATTCCAGCTTGTGTCGAGGAGAAAAGTTTGGGGATTTTTTGATATCTCCTCAAATAATCTTTTGACATCTCTTCCAACCTATTTCCTATCATGCTATAATTTTCTTTATTGAAAGAGGAAAGCATGGCAGAACAGGGTCTTGTGTTGTTTCACGTGAAGAACGATTTCCAGGAATAGTGTTCTTGCTGAATGTGGTATTTGGATAAAAGTTTGACCCTAACGGCAAAGGAATTCAATATACACTGTATGCTTTCTAATAGCTCACAGTTGGTCCACAGTTGCATGCTACAGTATCGTGCAGAGAGCTGGGCTGGGGAGGGACTCAGCTGGATGCTCCATGTCAGGCAAGGAGCCCGTGTGAGAGGAACAAAGAAGGGGACAACCTGGAGTGAGTGACTTGTCTGTCTCATTCAAACAGCAACAATGAGAGGGAGCTAAGTCCAGAGAGGCTGAGGGAATGTTACCAAAAGCATGAGATATCAGAGGATGGAAAATTCCCTAGAATTCATGGATAATGAATGGGGAGTGGAGGAGGGCCTCCAAGGGGAGAGGTGAAGGTCAATAAAAGGCAGGTATGCATTGTTCTGTGCGTGAGAACCAAACAGGATAGAAATTTGTGTTCCATAAGCTTGTCTGGCCATCATCCATGTCTTTCCTCTCCCAGCAAGACTGCCCTCGCTGTTAAGTCACAAGTAATGCGCTGTCTTGTTTTTAATTCCTCACCAGCCCTTGCATGAGTCCAGCATAGAAAATATGCAGTCCAGTGTCCAGTGTCCAGTGTCCCAGCTTTAAGATGTGCAAAGAACAACAAGCTCCAAGTTAGGATGTATCTTAGCACCCAGGAGGAGGGCCTGCTGCTCGGGTTCTTGTATATACAGTTGGCTGTGCTGATGCTTCTTCCATCTGTGATTCAAGAGAAAGCATAACCCATAGGCAGAAACCGTGGGTGCTTAGTGCAAGAAATTGAAGACTATTTCCCACAGGTGCCTAATTCAGTGCTTTTAGGTGGAGGAGGAGAGAGGCAGGACGGCAGACATGCTCCCTCCTTCCTTGACCTATGTTGTCCGCATGGGTCCCTGCTGCTGCCCTGTGGGCCTTGCTCTGGGCTGCCCATCTTCCTGCTCGTGGTGGGAGGGATGTAAGGCAGCTAACTCAGACTACTTGTCAATGCGGTGGATTTAACACTGGCCTCAAAAGTTAGCTATGGCAAAAGGAAAAGTCACCATACCTACACCCATTTGTGGATTTAGCCCCAGACACCTAGTCGTAAATAACCAGCTGACTTAACACTGCTCTGGTTATGCATGGGATACTTTTTTGCTGAGTCAGTAAATTAACTGTGTGATAGGGACATATTTGCCTTTGCTTCCTTTACGTGATTGTTCCTATTTGTGAATAATTACTCATATTAAAAAATTATTTTCTATCTTTTGCTGTTTTGAACTTTAATTAAATTCTAATAAATATATTCAGCTTTTTGAAAATGCAAACTAAGCAGCTAACTAGCTCAGCATTTTGATTCATGTAATTGTTCTTCATCTCAAATTCAGTGAAGTGCCCTAAATATTAATAGATAATTAAAACGAACATGGCTGAATTACCCCTTCTCCTCTCCTTTTTCTCATCCCGGGGATGTATTCTACATCCTACTCTATTCTGTGACTCCCAAAGTAACAAATGATGAACTTGAGAGTAATATTATATTTTCATGGTAAAAGGAATTATTTTGGGTGGTCCAAGAGGGTATAAGTACTGCACTGGGGCAGAAACGTTTCCTAACTCTGAGGTTTATTATTAGAATAATTAAACCTACTAACTGACTCTGTAGAGTTAGATCAAACAAAACCCAGCATGTGTCATTGTGTGTCCTGAAATACACATCCAATAAGGGAATAAAACACTCTAGAAATCACATTGGGAACAATGATCATTTGACAATTTCAGTGAAAACTATCCCAAAAGTTAACGACTGATTTACTGAGAACCAGACATTGTGAAACCTTCTCAACCCACATCCTGTTCAAGGTACTGTGTGAGATGAAACTTGGAATGCACCAAAGCTATGTGCCTTTAAGAGGTCCCTGGTGGAGCAATATTAATAGGCTTTTTGTTGTGCTACTTCTGGTTTAATTTGTTCTGGACTTTATTAAACTCCTTTAAAACATAAGCTTTATTAATCTCCATTTATAACAGACACCCGAGCATATGCCAGGCTATTCCTGGAAGACTGAAAAGCATGGTAAGTAGAAAAAGTAATTTATTAAACAAGAGGTAATCATGGGTTTTTTTTTTTTTTTTTGTATGGTTACCTCTGAAGGAGTATCAGAATTAATTTTATTTTAGAAAGATATATGTTAACATCATTATTTGTGAGGATTTAAGGTAATATACTCTTAGTTATATAGTCTTGCTTCTCGAACACCGGTTAAAAAAAGAGAAAAAAATTTCCCCTTTACTAACTTTTTTATATTTTAAAACAAGGTATTAAGGCCCACCAAGAACTTTCAGGACTCTGTGAAGAAGCTGTTTAAAGAGGTAAACAGGGAGATTTGGGACCTAATCCTACTGTCTTTTGCACTTGAGGTCCTGCATCCAGGGCCTCTAGTTGCAGAGTAGCATCATTGCATTGATACACCAAAAGATCTTCCATGACCTTGAGAATAACAAGGTTTCTGAGGTATTAAAAACAAACTCTTTATGGATTTTCAAGTCTCATGATGCCTATCAGTTGCAGAATGTGGAAAAGCATCTGAAGTGGAAATTAAATCACGCTTTAATGAGTTTGCATTCTACCTCACCACTAATAATCTCACTGGGAAAGCAAAGAATAGGCCTAGCTGCTGTAAATTGAGTATTTTCTGCATTTTTTTTTTAAATTGCCTTTTCTGATAAACAGGCAGCATTAATATCCTAAGAGCCCACATAATGAAATCGTGCATAGTTTGGTTGCATTTTTATCTCCATCTGATTTAGACTGTGTACCATATGTGAGATTCAGAAAGAAAAATTCCCGTTTCTCCATGAGAAGCCCTGACATGTGGCACTCATTTAGACAAAGAATTCATCCAGAGACATGGAGAGGTCTTTTTGATTTTTCATTTCTGTTATGAAATATGCCATTTTTGTTAAGCAATTTCATGCTCAGAGAATCTCCTTCTTATTTGTCTAACTTAGTCTTTTCCAAAGTGAAGACATCTTTCTCCAGCGTACGTGAAGAAAGGAGACATTCATGTCTGAATGAGGTGTAAGGAACATGGGACAAATGTATTTTACTCAGTGAAGAAATTAAAAAAAAATTCATATTCCATTCTGCAAAAATGACCCACCCTATCAGGTATTAAGTGTGAAATTATTTTTCCTCTCTCCCATTTTCTTCACCTCCACCCCCTGAAATTTCTAGTTCCAGACCATTAAAAGAACAGTATATGCTTCGCGGAAATCCAGAGGAAAAAAAGAAAAGGAAAAAAAGGAAATGTTGGGGAAGTCACCAACATAACCCTCTTATCCACACAAATATGAACACAAAAGGAAAGTTTGCTCTGTAACTGAGTCTTTTATGTCACTCCTTCTAAACTATTTCTAAACTCCTTCTAAAACTATTTTTTCTAAATTAAAGAAAGTCTTTAAAGCAAATGCTTATTAGACTGGCATGGTTGCTCAGCTCATTAAGAGCTATACCAAAAATAACAGAGGACAACCTCATCACAGAGTAATGAAATCCAATTGAAACTGTTACTTTTGGCATTTCGCTTAATCTCTTATGCATACATGTGATGTCAAAGTTTCTGGGTTTGAGGAAAAAATAGATATTTTTTTTTTTTACCTTTTTGGGAACGGTCTCTATGTTCTAACATGCATGTTTATGCATCGTGTCCTTAAGTCTTTCCGATGTAATTTTAGGAACAAGCACTGCATGTGGGTTACTACATCACAAAGGCATGAAAATAGATTTCGCAACATTACATATTGAGGAAAAGACTATCCTGCAGATTTTCTTTTCCCAGCTGAAAGCCTATAGTTTGGAGCCTCCCTTGCTGGGTACCGATGGGTCTCCTGATGTGGGAGGGGAGTCGGAGCCAACGTGGTTGCTGGGGGGCAGCTGGAGCTGGGGCTGGGGGTGCACAGGCCTCACTCCTACCCAGTCCCCGCAGGTGGTTTGAATTCGACTGACAGGTGTTATCTGCTTCCTGACCAGCAGCTCCACAGCCCTTACAGGCGCTCGAACCCAAATATGACTTTTTAAGGCAGTGTTTGAAGGTAAGGAGGCTGGCTTCTGCCTCGGTCAGCCAGCTCGTTCCTGTTGTGTTTGAGTAGGAGCTCCCGTTGTGCGATGCAGGAAGCACTCGCATGGCACCGCACGCCGCCCTGGTGGGAAAATGAGATGGACTTTGGCCTCTTGTTCCTCTGCTTGCTCCATCTTCGGGCCCTCCGTGTGAGGAAAGGAATTCAATGTGCTGCATGACTTTGTACACAGTTTTATATTCATGCTGTGAAAGTAATCGTGGAACTAATGGTATGACAATCTTAACCCTTTTTAATTGCTTATAAAAAAGAAAAGAAGGACATAGCAGAAAAACAGACCATACAGTTCTGCTTCAGCACTAACAGAGTTGTGAAGTTAATAATGTTATTAAATCCTATATTAACCACCCCGGTAGAAGAGGCCATGTCCACAGAGGAAATCAGGTGCCTGCTTCATCACCAAATAGATGAGAGTTAGGCACTGAGATCCCTGGCTTGGTGCAGAGTGAATCAAGTTTTGAGACCTTGCAAAAATGTGCTGCTACATGCATGGTTCTGGCTATGGCTGCTCATTCCCTTGAACTTCTCACGGTTGTCAGCAGTGCCGGGCCAGCTCTGCGCTGCACGTTTCTGGCGCTGGGGAAACAAGTGTGGCTGCAAACCCCAGGGACAGCTCCAGACCCGGCAGCCTTGCACGCCTCTCGCACCAAATCAACTGAAGCGCAAAGTGTTTGGCCTCTTTGCCTTCTGGATCATGTTCATAGACCTATGGATCCCCATTCTGAGATGTGTTGTAGACATGCAGAAGTCCAAGTGTATGCTGTCCTTAGTCTGGGGTGCGTTTTTCTCTTTTGGCTTTACAGCACCTTTTTTTTTTCTCTTTGTGTTAGGCAGAATGTGATCCTAAACTGAGAATAAACCTTCCAGTGGTCAGGCCTGAGGATGTGTTAGTTTTTTTCTGCTGTAATAACGAGTTGTCACAGACAAGCTTTATAAGACTGTAGCATTGTCTCAAGACTACAAAATGATTAGGTTTCATGAAGCTGGTTGTTTATGTGTACCCAGCAAACACAGCATAATCTAAAGATCCTTCTTAAAAGAAGAAGATTATGTTTTTGAATACTACTTTGATCTCGACTTTGCAGTTTCATTACCAAGCCTTAAATGAGACACAGTATATGGTGATCTTATATATAAAATATGTGATAAGGACTTGTCTTATTTTCCATCTTAAAGAGGATTATATGAACTGGACCCTCTCCTGTAATGTCTCATATGGACTTTAGAAATTGCGTAAGTGATAGAAATAGTCTTTATCTAGTATTTTGTTTCAAAATACCAGGCTATGCCTGAGACAAATAAAGATAAAATCTTCCCAGTCTTCTACCACTGAGCTACTTTCTAAAGCCATGTTTTGGAGAAGCTGGGAATTAGGCAACAAGAAAAATACTGATAAAATGAAATAACACCAAAAAATTGCAATTTACCATCTCAGAGCAATAAGAACTTTAACTTAGACATGGCCTTAATATAAAGACAAATCAGCTCTGGTGTCTGCCTGTAACGACAGAGTCTGAGCAAACGTGGTAAAGAGTTGCCAAGAGGAGCAATTGTTAATTGCTTGTGTCTGTCCAAATGCAATCTATGCAAGTGCAGCCTGTACATGTGCTTGCTGAAGGTAGTACAAGGGCCCAAACTCTACCCATACTTATGTTTGGATAAGACTACTCATGTAATTCCTTGGGAATTCTCATGTGAATAAAGTTACTCGTGTGCTTAGGTACTTGTAGGTTAAAGGGCTAATATGAAATTCAGCATAATTTGAAGACAATGATTTTCCCCTGCATTGACACCGCAGCATTAGTTGAAGATGACATACCTGGATGATCCCACCCTGGAAGGATGGACTGAAGTTTTAGGATCTCTGTTCTGCGTCTTGAATCCCTTCTTGCATCCCTTGCAACAACAGTCATGAAACCCAAATGTGCCACAGAAAGGTGCACCAGGATGGGAGAGGGTTGGGTGCAGGTGAGGAGGTATCTTGCCCACCCCAGGCGGGCCGCCAGCAGAGGAGTGGACTTGGATGCTGCTCTGAGCTCTTCCTTCATCCCTTCCAGCTCTCTGGACCAGACTATTGGCTGGCACAGGGAGAGGAGCTTGTGTGCTGGGTCAGCGTCTGGTGAAGGAGAAGCTGATCCCTCAGTCTTCTGGGCTGTGAGTCAGATTTGGGCCAGGGCTCAATGAAGCTGTAAGCAGCAAAGCCCTGTTGATGTCTTCAGCCTTGTATAGGTACAGCTGAGCGGTCCCAGCACACATGTACTTTTAATTGGTAGAATATAGACCAAATCTCCAAATTAGGGATTTGGCATGAGGGACCTTTAAACAGGAGGGACTACAGATATATTGGTGGTACGTCATAGGGCTGGTGAATGGATGTTTCCTATGTGTCGCACTCATGATCCAGATTTGGCTCTGCAGGGCCAAAGAGCCAACCTGTGGCCTGATCGCCCATCACCTTCTTTCCCAGGTCCTGCAGAGATGGGGCTGGAGGACTAATTTCACCTCTGAGGCAGTATGCTCTTTGCTGGTGTCATCCTTGCCCATCTCCACCCGGCACATGTGACAGTGTGCCTGTGCGCAGGCGCGACCATGCACATTGAATCCACATCTCATAAGACAGGTCTGCTTACGTCAAACTGCTTGTGTACCCAGCATATCACTTGGGCACATGCCAAGTGCACATGATGCCATATATCTGGACATGTGCCTGTCAAGTAGCAAGGAGAGGGTGGAATGTTGACAGTAAAATGCATCTGTTTCTCCTCTGTATTAGTTACTCCACAGCTTATATTGACTATACATCTCCCTTTTGTGTGCACTGGGAACTGTAATGGGCCGGCTGGCTTTCCATGGCCAGTAGTTCAGCACACTGGTGGAAGCCCTGGCAGTTCTTCCATCGGGTTTATCTGATAAACAGCATTTGTTCAGATAAATGACCGTGACTGAACTGTCTGCACTTCCTGTCTTTGCAAAGGCAGAGTAAGTCAATGCAAGAAGACTCTTTCTTATTTGATGTCTCCTTCCAGTCCTGAAGAGAAAGAGGCAAAAACCTTTTTTTTTTTTTTGCTTTTTAAGGAAACCCACAGTCCATCTTTTTTCTTCTTCACAAAGACAGAAGATTTAGGACTGGGTTTGGTTAGGCTTTTGGATTAAGGTTTGTGTTGTTTCTTAGCTTATTTGTCAGATCTTACTTTAGAAGCAGCAAAATGACACTGTAATTCTGGTGACCTATTCAGTAGATATTCACAGGAAAAATTCTGTGTTTAAATAAAGTGAAGGTTGTGACACAGGCTGAAAAAGTCAGGAAATCCACACTTAAGGCTGACACTAATGCTCATGTGGAAAATAAAAGGCACAGTTACTCGAGTTCGGCAGGGAATGCCAACCATAACTCTGAATTTCCAGGCTTTGTGTCAGGTTCTGTCAATATAATGTTATTTAAATGGAGTTTTATGCCTGTGAATTCACTTGTGTTTTAATGGCAGGATAATTTTAAGAGGAATAATAATAGAAAAAAAAAACAACCCCGAACTTAGGAAAGGTTGCTTGTAAAATGTCTGTTATTATACATGACGGGAGAGAACAGATAATCTTGTACCAAAGCCATACACAGGCACTAGGCTAGAATTGGAGGATCTTAGTCATTTCATTCACCTGTGCCCCAGTTTCCAAGTCTGTGAAATATAAGGAATAGCATTGACCTCCTTCCTAACATGCTTCCTAAACCTGTTGGAGAACAGTGCTGTATCCGACCTAGGTTTTAACAGAGCGGCACGGTCTCTGCGTGGGAATATGGCATACCTCACACCTCCGGCGAGATGTATTTCATCCATCTTCTTTTGCCACGTGCATCTGCACGCACTCCCGTGGCCGCTGAAGGACCCTTGACTCGGGCAGGGCTCCCACCTGCAGGTCATCGGCCAGCGCCGGCTGCAACATGTGATCCATCACTTGTGCCATCAGCCCACAGGTCACAGCAGCCCCAGCACCTGGGTGGACTCGGAGGAGAGGGCTGGAGGCAGCCAGAACAGCCACCCTGACACAGTTGAAGGGTTTCTCTCTCTCTCTCCAGCTGTTCTTACAGAGGGCCTCCTCTCCTCCTTTCTTTTTCCTTTCCATTTCTTGGTCTCCTCTTTTACACTTCTGCTGAGTCTTGTGCCTTTCAGAAGCCATCTATGAGGCCTGGAGAAATTCACAATATTTCTGTAAATTTCGGATGGAATGATGGAGATCAAAATTTTCTCAGTTTGTAGTAGAAATCCCTGGGTATCCTGTAAGTTCAACTTCCATAAGAATTTAGTGTGGGGGAATGAACTTGTTTGATGATACCAGCTAAGAAATTACCCAAATACTTTTGCTCGTGTTGGAGCTCCATCACCCTTTTCTAATGCCAAAGGAGTTTGATAAGGGAGCAAGGTCACAGTTTGTTGATCTGACCATAGTGATTTCTCGGAAGGTTGATCACAACAGGTGATAGGAAATTAGGCACCTTTGAAAATAAATCACTCTATGATACACTAGGAATTGAATGGAAAGGCTGTTGTTACCAGTAAAAGAGAGATCAGAGAAGGCACCAGGCAAGGAAGGCAGAATGATCTTGACACCACAGCATGAGTGAAAGAATGAAAATGTTGCAGCAGAGCTGCTAATTCCCACTTTGCATACCAGGGCCGCTATAAGGAAAACACCTGTAAGGATAACGTAACAATGACTCCCACAGGAAAAGAAGGATGGTAAATACTGTTTGTTAAGCTGTTGCTTTGGAGGTTTTCACAAGCAATTACAGAATAGTTATGAAAAAAACAGCCAAGATTCAAGTATTCAGCAAAACTGACTTTTGTAACAGTGTGAAGCAGCTGTCCGTAATCAAGTAGTAACACTCCTGCTCTTTATAGCTTGGCAGAGCTTCTACTTGTCGATAAGCTGAGCAAACAAGCTCCTCTTTATGTACTACATAGTTGCATAAGGACTTTCCCCCAGGGATTTCTTTGGGGTGATTTGCTTCTCCTAAGCGTGCTAAAATTAAGAGGGAAGAGGATATAGGAAGGCAGAGGCCAACTGTGAAAAACAAGAAGAACTGGAGGAATTAGTGATACAGCCTATGAAAGGAATTAGATTTGGGAATAAGTAAACAATGGGAAAGGCAAATCTGCTTCTTCCATGCTGCTTGTCTGTTGCCTCAATGTGCATTCACCTGAAAGATATTTTTGCCTAAGCAACCATTTGCTTTCTCCCTTATGAAATGCACCTGGGAAACTCATGGTTCCTGGGGAGGGAGTATAAAAATGAGTCATGGGCTCCTACTGAGATTTGAAATGGGGGAGGGGGAGGTCTCCGTGTTCAAGGACAATATAGGCTAGGATTTTGAGTAATGAGGTAGGGAAAACTCTGTAATGAGAAAGAGCTGTCAAGGAAGCACAGAACTCAGGGAAATCATTATATGAAGATGGAGCAATCAGAAAGCTGTTGGACTGAGATGCTGTTACAGCTTTCACTAGAATTTCAAGCTTTGGGGAAATAAGAGTATGTTAGGAGGGAGTGGTACTATGTCAAGTCAACAAGAATTATAGGGAGAGAAATATAAGTTATAGATTCCATCCTCTTGGCTATTAAATTCACATGAATGTGATACTGAATCCTCTAAGCTCAATAAATATAGGGGGATTTGGTTTATATTGAAGACCCAAGTTGGCTTTTGTTGGCATAAATCTTTGCTGGGGTAGCAAACATCTTGTTCTACATAGAAGTCTTTGATAAAACTTCACAGAGCTGTTTAATTGCTTTACCTGAACTACTGAATGGGCGACAGAGGCATCCCAAGAGACCAGTGACAAGATAAGGTCTCTGTAATTTCCATGGCTAAAGCGCTTTAAGTCAGAAGTCTGTGCCCCTTTTGTGAGTCTGCACAACTCCCACTGACTTCAATAAGAATTATAAATACATATCTACACACACAGAATCACAGAATGGTCAGGGTTGGAAGGGACCTATGGAGATCATCTAGTCCAACCCCCCCACCAGAGGAGGGTCACCTACAACAGGTTGCACAGGACGGCGTCCAGGCGGGTTTTGAATGTCTCCAGAGTGGGAGACTCCACAACCTCTCTGGGCAGCCTGTTCCAGTGCTCCACTACCCTCAAAGTAAAGAAGATCCTTCTCATGTTAAGATGGAACTTCCTATGTTCACTCTCTAAATGCATCTGGATTCTGTGGATTAGATATGGAAAAAATACTTTGGTTGTATTGCTTTGATAACATAGAAGTTTGAACTGATTAAAGCTGTGGACAATAATTTTCCTGTTCCCATCCATTGTACATTGCAACGATGATTCTTAGGGTGGGTTTTTTCCCTAGATTGAAAGTTTTCTAAATTGTCAGAGATGTTTTCTGGATTAACCCTATTACTAGCTGTCTAAGATTGTAAGAGGCGTCTGTGTCCTTTCCAGTCCTCCTTATATGTTCCTCTGTAGATCTATCATTACCTAAGTGTATCAGACAGATAGCTTCTCTAGCACTGATGCCATAGAGATCCACATGGCCTAAAACTGTCTGTGCCTTTATATGTGACAATTTGGTTTAAGCATCCAAAGCTACCAGGTGGTTTTGCACTCGGAAGTCTGCAATCTTCAGCCTTTTCCTTGCTCTCTGGCCCCAGATGGGCTTAGCTCCTGAAGTATGCCAGTGCAAACTTAGTAACACATAAAGTGATGTGTCTCGCGAGTCTCACTTAATTACATCAAAATGAAGTTTACATGGAGTGTGCTGTATATCCTGTCTACCGAGACTTTTTTTGTAGTCTGTAGGAAGGCATTTTTGCTCCCATGAGACAAACGTCCCCTGCCAGACAATGCAAAGCAGCCTCTCACCTTCCCCTCCAGTTGGAGAAAGGAAGCAGGAGGGCTGCCAGCTAGAGTAGGGGAGGATAAACATACCACATTATTTTGACCTTAATGATTCAAAAAGAAAAAAGAAAAATTGTTGAAATATAGTTTGGGTGTAATCCCATGGTTTTACAATAAAGAGTTGATTACATTGTCAACACATTCCATTCTAAATGCTCATTCAGTCTAAATGTCAGATAGTTCTTCAAATTAACTGGAGTCCTAAATGAAAAATAAAAAGAACGGGAAACCAGCAGCACAAATGCAAAAATGAATCTCCTTATCCATTTTTAATGAGGGTGAAAGTGTTTTTTTGAAAGGTTGCTCCTCAACCTTTATTCTGTATCTCTTGTTGCTATAGGGCTGTGATATTGGTGAGCATTACTCTTCTTTCATTTGAGAGAATAATGCAGTTGGGGATGTGAAGTTAAAGTTGTCAAAAGAAATAGAACTGAGAAAGAAGAGAGTTAAATTTCATATGCTTATTTTTGCATCCACTTTGTGCCATGTTGACTACAAGGATGTTCTATGTCTTACTGACGAAGAAAACCCGTTTATATTAATCCTTGAAATACTCTGTACTCTTGGATCTGGAGTTTGGCTTTTCCCATTCCATCATGTTATAGAGATAGAAGCAAGATGGAATATGAATATGGAACGGCATCCAGACATCCTTCATGTTTGGTTTGGGCCAACAGTTAGATCTAAACTTCCTCCAGGTGCATCCTATCCCAAACTGATTTACTTCTTATTTTCCTGAAATAAATAAATTTTTGCCTCAGGCTTTTGGAGTTAACAGGATTTTGTGACTATTTATTAGCTACAATTAGAGCATGTTTGTTTGATAGTTCATTATTTTGTCCCAGTAAAAATCTTTATTCCCCACAATAGTATATAAACCAGGCAATCTGTCCCTCTTAAAGTTCATATTGTGAGGCGGTAATGGTATCCAAAAATGGAAGTTTATAGCTCAATAATGCACATGTATTGGGTGACCAGGTGATTTCTGGTGTTTCTTCATTTCCTCTTCAAACACAGTTGTTTTATTGTCATAATTAGTAGTACAAGGAAATGCTATTGTATGTTTTGGAAGAGTATTAACTCCATATTAGGAGTTCATCCATTTCTACTCAGAATCACAGAGAATATTGTGTGGGTCATGCTTACTTTAATTGTCTTCAGACAGTCCAATTCAGTCTCCTGCATTGCTGTTAATATTTTTTTTTTTCTTTTGTCCTCAATATCAGGTCCTTAAATTGAACTCTTAAAAGGGAAGCCCTGACAAAGAGAAGGTCAAGGAAAGTTAAACAAAACCTCCGTGGCTAACCTTTAGTAAAACTAGGATACTGAAAGGGTTAAAATATGAGTATGTGAACAAGGTACCCTGATCCAAGCAATGAGGTATTTTATGTGGAATTTCTTGTAACTAATTGTAAGCAGGTGCATTTGAACTGCCAGATGCCAACCTGCCAAAATGTGTCATGGCTCTAAAACTTAGCCAGATCCTAATGTGTGGCGAGGTCTGTCTGGTGCTGGTGAGCTGGATCCTTTCCGAGATATTGCTCAGAGTGTCTCCATTGGACCAGGGTAGGTGTTACAGAGATGCCTGCAACCACTGTCTGCCTGTTGGGGTTTGCTGTGGTTGGGGCTGGGGC